>NC_029794.2:54115483-54115600 GCF_000816755.2 Arachis ipaensis
TGATGACATGTCACCATGTCATGTTTTTCTATGCTTTTTCCTTTGTTTTCAATAGGTTTTATGCACTTTCTTGAGTCATAAGCAAGCCAATTGGGTAGATTTTCATGTTTCCTTTGA
>NC_029794.2:54116500-54117658 GCF_000816755.2 Arachis ipaensis
GACAAGAGGACAAAGTTGGCGCCATAAATGTGCATAAGGGAGGCCAACGTTGGAGCAAAAGTTAGACCCCTAACTTTTGCCACAACGTGGATAGCAGCAAATTTTGTGGGCTGATATGAAAAGTTAGACCAAAAGTTAGATCCCTAACTTTTGCTCTAACTTTTGCACCAACTTTTGCAAACTCAACCCGGTTCAATTCGGTTCCTCTTCAAACTCCAAGAGCAATCAACCAAGGCCTTTATCAACCCAATTCCATCAAGAGCAAGGGCCCAATAGACACCACTCAAAGGCACAAGAGATAGTTAGAATAGAAATTTCATTTTAATTGTAATTTGTTTTGAATTTCATTTTCATTTTGTAAAGCCTATATAAGGCATCATTTTCATATTTGTGAGGAGGCTAGCTCCACTAGGGAGCACGAGGGTTTGAGAGCTCTCTTTAATTTTCTTTGTTTTTGAGTCTTGGGTGGAGAATTGAAGGTGTTCTGTTTCATTCTCCCTCTGAGAGTTCTCTCTGCTTTCTTTACTGCTTCATTGAATCAAATTTTCTGTTAATTGCTCTTCATCTACTTTCTCTGCAATTTACATTTTCTTTGCAATTGTTCTTGTTGGATCTAGGAAGGCATTGAGATCTAGACTTGATTATCTAGTCTCTTGGGTCCTGAGATCTTAATTCCAATTTTACATTCTCTGTTATTGCTTTTCATGTTTATTTACATATCTGTTTTGGTTCCGAATCAATCAAATCCATCTTTTACTTCTATGCTTGTTGAAATTTAACTTTTCCTTGTTTAAATCCAGCCCCAATCCCCTTTACATTTAATGCAATTTATATTTCTTGTCATTTAAGATTCTTGCAATTTATATTTCTTGTTCTTTATGTTACTTGCCAATTTACATTCTGCAACTTTAAATTCATTGCCATTTACTTTCTGTTGTCTACAATTTCACACAATTCACATCAATGTTAGCTTGACTAAACTAATCACCCACTAAAGTTGCTTGATCCATCAATCCCTGTGGGATCAACCTCACTCCCGTGAGTTTTATTACTTGATGCGACCCGGTGCACTTGCCAGTTAGATTTGTGATTTGGGAGAAATTTATTTTTCACCAAAATACTCATCAAGTTTTTGGCGCCGTTGCCGGGGATTGATTA
>NC_029794.2:54118165-54118453 GCF_000816755.2 Arachis ipaensis
AATATATGGCACTGCATGGTGGACACTAAAACTGAGGGAGAAAACTGCCCCGCAATGTGCATAAACGAACATGGTGGCAACTTGCAGTGAGGCCAACTGACCTCTGAACCTTCAACAGAGTATAACTCGAGCTGTAGAGCTCTAATTGATGTGCTTCCAAAGGCATTGGAAATTAGACATTCAGGGCTTTCCAACAATGTATAATACTATGGGGTGGACAATACGTTTGAGCCTCCAGAACCGGCGTTTTCGCCAACGTTTGAGGCAAACGTTACCTCAAACGCTGCA
>NC_029794.2:54119677-54164404 GCF_000816755.2 Arachis ipaensis
GTCGGTTTCTACCCGCTCCCGACGTAACCCAGCATTACTAGCCGGATATGGCTTTCCTGTTGGCTATACCCCTGTGTACAGAAAATAACCCCTCTGCCACCACAGGGTCCACTGCACGCAGGAAATAACACATCTGCCACTGTAGGGTTGTAGGCCGACACACCTTCTGTATACAGGAAATAACCCCTCTGCCACTACAGAAATAGAACAGGTGGTCACGGTACTTCTGTAGCAGGAAATAACCCCTCTGTCTTACAGAAATAAAATATGGATCTGTACCGTAGGAAAGCGTTCTCAGTGCGCTAAACTGGCGCCCAGGCTAGCCTAACCACTATATAGCTCCTAGCTCTCGGGTGTACTAACACAAGTGAGAGACTAACTAATAGATAATGTCAGATTAGAGTGTCTTCAAAAGAATGCCCCCACTGCTGTTAAGCTATATCTACACGTGGCCGTTCGGAGAATCGTCGTGAGGCTCATCCATCTCCTTCTCTTCGTCCGCAGCTACAGCCATACCCTCAGATCCACCAGAAACACTGCTGTTACTATGTACAAAACCATTCGCGAGTACAGGTCCGTTCGCGTAAATAGGAGCTGTCCCACCGTCCGGTAGTGCCGACTCATTAGGCTGTGGAAAATCGGGGATCGGCTCAGGGGGAAAATCGGTTAAATCGGTTTTTTCTGTTTTTAACTAAAACTGACCAGGTAACCTTATAATATTATTCAAGAAGCTTCTAATACTAATATAATGATAATATCATCCTATTATCTCTCTTCTCTCATAAATCGAGTCCGGTTTGTCAAACTGAGACTATTTACGAAAAACTGAATTAAAATTCCTAACCGATACGGTTCAAAAACTAAGTTCTTCGCGACTGCATTATCGAGCTTGCCTCGGGAATGGTTCTAACTTAAAGATAACATAATGACAATGAGGATTGAGATACTTGATGATATATCAAAGGTTTTCCCCTTACTGATTTTCCGGAGAAATTCGTACTTTCAGAAAAGATCTCGCGTACTCGAAAATCGGGGTTGTTACAAATTACTCAAGAGTTAAATTGTAATTGGGTTTATCGTTGGCTGGCTCTCTAGTCACTAACACTAATCCTTCCCAAGGGAGAGGATTAGAACTTGTGAATAGAAGTAGACTTCTAACTTACTTGACTTTCTTTTACTTTACTTGGTAAAGGATAACTAAGTAGAAGCAACTTTCAATTATCAATTGATCTTGAGAAAAATCCAACAAGGATAGAACTTCCGATTAATCTTCTCCGGGTCAAGGTTTTTAATTTTAATTACAATAAAATTTCTTATTTATTTTTATTGCTTTAATTTATAAATATACCTGTGCCCATTGCCCAAACTCCAAAACCCCAATTTACAAACTCATAACCAATAATAAGAACATACTTCCCTGCAGTTCCTTGAGAAGACGACCCGAGGTTAAATACTTCTGTTATCAATTTATTTAGGGGTTTGTTACTTGTGACAACCAAAACGTTTGTAAGAAAGGTTGATTGCTTGGTTTAGAAACTATACTTGCAATGAGGATTTATTCTGAATTCTAAACCATCAATCTTCAGTTCTTCAAAATGGCGCCGTTGCCGGGGAATTGCAAACGTGTGCCTTATTATTGGTTATTATAAATATTTTATTTTGCTTGTTTATTTATTTTTATTTTTGTTTTTAAATTTTATTAGTTGCTATGAGTTCTCACCCCTCTCGCTTTGAGTTTGGTTCCAATGTTGTTGCAAGGAATGGAAATTATAACAGGAACATGCATTAAGGTCAAAACAATCAGAGATGGAAGTAGCCACGAGGATCTGATCAACCCTTTCGGCAACATCACCTTCCAGGATACCATGGACAACGACCATCCTACAATGCATGCCAAGACAATAGATATGGTGGACCCCCTTGTAGTTACCAGCAAGCTCCATCATATGCCAATGAACCACCTCCTCAAAATAGCTTTGGACCACCATACTCACAAGCCCCTTTCCACCATTCACTTTCATATGACCCTAACCCGTATCCACCATAACAACCACCTTATGAGCCAAATGAAACATACATAGAACCACCACCTCCATATACACCATCTCCTTATCATTGTCAAGATGAACCACCTTCCTACCATGAACCCTTTCTCCCAACAAATGAACCCTCCTATCCACCCTAAACCTCCATGGAGAAAGCACTTGCCAATCTAAACTCTACTATACAAGCTCTCTTCGCCCAAATCGGACCACCAAATACCTTCAACAATCAACCCTCAAGCTCTAGTGCACTTCCTTGTCAACCACAGAATGATCTCTCCATCCCATCACCACCATCCATGGAAGAGCACTCACATCCATCAATCCAAGAGCAACATGATCTCAATGATGCTATTGACATGGAACAAGAGAGAAGGGATCATCTTCGCGAATCCATACTTCATAAGGAACTAGAGGAGGCCCTAAAGGTGAAGAAGTAAAAACCCTTGAAGTCAAAGGAGTGGTTGAAGAATTAGTGAAGGAAGAATCAAGGGATCATCTCAAGGAAGCAGCGGATCAATTTCATGCAACTCTATATCAACTAAATCAAGCGATAAGTCGATTAGCTTCCCAAGGCTCGGACACTCAAAATGCTCCCATGGCTACATGTGGAAAATCAATAAAAGAGCGTAGCATAAAGGAGATACTAGAAACTTCAATGGACAGTACGGAGCATGACTTTGTACTGAAACAAGTGGAGGAAGCTGTAATTATTGAAAAGGAAGAAGTGGTTACA
The DNA here is from genome assembly GCF_000816755.2 of Arachis ipaensis. Taxonomy (NCBI): domain Eukaryota; kingdom Viridiplantae; phylum Streptophyta; class Magnoliopsida; order Fabales; family Fabaceae; genus Arachis; species Arachis ipaensis. Next base: position 54,122,456 of record NC_029794.2, read on the forward strand.
GACTTAGGAGATGCTGAACTTCCATGGGAAAGTCAGGTTATAAAACCTCCTTCCAAGGCGATTGAAATTGATGCTGAGGAGGGTGTACAACCTCCAAGGCATATCATGATTAAAGACTTGGACGAGGTCGATCATGAGATGGAGATTAAAGAAGAAGCACAGCCTCCCATTCCCTTGGTAAGCAATGAAGAAGAGATTGGATTGGAAAAAAGCTACCAAGAGGAAGAGATTGAAATTGAAGAAGCTTGCAAAGAGGTGGAAGTTGTCAAAGAGCACAAGGGAGTGGAGCTTGGAATCACCTTGCCAAAGTTATTGGAGACCCCTCCCCCTAAGTTTCCATCATCCTTCACAACATTCAAGTGGGTAAAATTCATATCCCTTAGTTTTCTAATTCCACTTGAATATGGGCTACTGGAGACGGATGGTCAACTTAGAGCTCTTTGTGACATTAAGAGTAAGAGGAAGATGGTCAGTGGTAAGAATTATCCTGCAAGGTTCATTATGGTTGGAAGCTTTAAGTTTAAATGCAAAGGTTGGTGCAGAGCTCAATTGAATGGGTCTAGGAAGCTATTTGGATTCTTCAATGAGAATTCTAAAGCTGAACCACCCAGATGGAACAATATTGCTCAACAAGACGACGGGTGCAAAAGCAAGATTTGGGACCCAGAAATTCATTCTGGCAATCAACATTCTTGGGGCCTTGTCACTTGCTTTAACTTACTTGAAGGCTTTCTACGCCTAGTTTGGGATCCCGGAGGTTTCTGGAAGTACAAACACTGGTGGGGATTCCTGGATGAATACAAGCATAAGCCACCATAACAGGGAGCTCACCAAATGTCCAACTTAAGGACTCTAACTAAAAGTGCTAGGTGGGAGACAACCCACCATGGTATAATCGTTCCTTTCTCAATTTTAATTTTATTTCGTCTTGTTTATTTTTTGTTTTATTTTATTCTATTTTTATTAAACCTGGATTTATTCATACCATCCACATCTGCATTTTACATTCTGCATACTGCATATTGCAGATTTAAAAAAAAAAAGCACGCACGCGAAGCGGCAGCGTCGCTGACGCGTCCGCGTCACCAGTGCATTCGGAAGAAAAGAAATCGAACAGAAAGTCACGCGAGAGCGTGGCTGGAGGCACGCCTTTAGCATAATTTGACCCCACGCGACCGCGTCCGCGTCGCCCTTCGATCTTGGCCATCCACGCGATCGCGTCAATCATGCGACCACGTCACCCAATATTTTGGTCAAAAAAGTTTCGAACAGAGAGTTGTGCGAGCGCGAGGCTGCCCTCGCACCACTCGCACGGATCATGTCACGCGTCCGCGTGACCGACGCGACCGCGTCGAATCATTTAAGCGCTGCTCGCGCGAACGCGTACCCCACACATCCGCGTCGCTCGTGTCGCACAGCTCATCCAACTCTGCCAAAAATAATTTTTCCTTCCCAAATCCTAATTTTTCTTCTATCTTTCCTTCTTTCTTTTTTCTTTCTTACTTTATCTCTTTCACTTCTCATTCTTTTTCACCTTCATTCTATTTTTACTTAATTTATTTGCATACTTTCATTCATTGCATTTTAATTTTGTGCATATTTTTACTTTCTTTTCTAAATTTATTACTTTTCTATTGGTGTTGAAATTTCTTATTTAACTGTTGCATCTTCTCTTGAATTATTTTGGGTGCTTAGTGACCTGTTTTATTCTGGTTAGGTAATATTATTTAATTCAATGCCAATCTTTTATACCTGTATTACTTTTGCATTGGCATGAATTTATATTATCTCTCTTTACCCACACTCTCCCTCATTGTTACAAATTTTGCACTACTGATATGCCATGTGCTTATACTATTTCCTCATTTGCATGTTGAAGCTTCCATGTAATTGAGACCCTCATTATTTGGCATTAACCCAACCATATTTTATTTGTTTTCTTATCTTTTTTTTCTAGGATACTATTCTTTTTCTCTTCTTTCAGGCTGGCCACCGAAGACGGAAAAATGGAGAAACTTCTAACAGGGGAGACAAACAAGTCCATCTGCACTATCCTTAAAGAAAAGCATCAGTTGGAGCAGCCCGTCCACTTGCACATCTTAGCATGCACCGAGGACGGTGCAATCTTTAAGTGTGGGGAGGTCGATACCGACTTCCAGGGGTTAGCTATCTTCTTTTCAAACACCATTGTTTTATTTTCTTTGTTTGTTCATTGTTACATTTACATGTTTGTTTGATTTTGTGCATATTTTACCACTTGGTTAAAGTAATATTTTCTTTTTCAAGAAACTTTTTATAGCATTTCACTAATTTGAATAAATTTTTTTTGTTACACATGTTTGAAGAAATATTATTTTGGAACATGGATTAGAGCTCGAACACACAAAACCTGTAAGATTTTGAGCTTATTTGAATTGGTTGCATTTTATCAACCAATATTTTATTTTGGTGTGTGTTTTTCTCTCTAAAATTGTAATCTTTGTCTTGCTTAAATCTATATTTTCGTGGTTTGATGTATGCATGCACTTATATGATTGAGGCCCTTGTTTCAGTAAGCTTAAATATCCATATGGCCTTAACCTTTTCATTATCCCTTGCAAACCAATTTGAGCCTATTTTTACCCCTCTGTTCTTTATTTTTAGCACATCATTAACTCTAAGCGAAAAATAATAATGTCCTTAATTTGAATCCTTGGTTAGCTTAGACTAGTGAGAGTGCTCATGAATTAAGTGTGGGGAAATTGGGATTGAAAACATTTGGTTTGAGAATTGAGTATGTTAGAATTTTCTGAAAATGTGAAAAAAATGTTTAGGACATGTTCATGCATTCAATAATTTAATCATATGCATTGAAAAAAATAAAAGAAGAAAAAATATAATATAAAAACAAAAGAAAAAAAAAGAAGAAGAAAAAGAGATAAAGAAGAAGAGCAAATAGTAAAAAAAAAAAAAGGGGACAAAATGCCCCAAAGTAAGTGGTGAAAGCAATGCATATGTACTGTACTTGAAATTAGAATGCATGAATATGTGGAAAACATGGTTAATGGATAGTTAGGTTTCGTATTTTGATTACATGGATTGTCTTAAGTTAGATGGGAAAAGTTTAAGTTAATTAAGGATTCAGATTTTAGTCCACTTGGCCAAATACAATCCTACCTTAACCCTAACCCCATTACAACCCTTAAAAGACCTCTTGATATGTGTATCTATGTATTAAATTTATGTTGATTGTTAGATGAAGAGCAAGCCTTAGAAAGCAAGGTTAGTAGAGAATTGAGAGAGTCGGACCTTAAACGCTTGAGTGATTGGAGTGTATACACTTCCGGTGAGGGTTCGACGCTCGATTCCTTGTTCCCGGCTTTCATGAGCTATTTTTTTCTTGCAAGTCTATTTGTACTCTATTTTGTAATTTGAATTAGTGAAATCCAATTCATATCTGTTCTTGGAAGATTTATTTACTTTTAACCAAGTAGGTAGAAATATTTTGCATGTAGTTGCATTCATATAAGATAGGTTGCATTTTATACATTCTACCATTCCTCTTCACTTCTTTTATAGCTTCTCTTGAGCTTAGCATGAGGACATGCTAATGTTTAAGTGTGGGGAGGTTGATAAACCACTATTTTATGGTTTATCTTATGCTTAATTGAGTGATTTTTATCAACTCTTTACCCATTAGTGTGAAGTAGGCAAGGTGTTTAGCTCAGGACGTTAGTGGCATTAACGTTAAGTGAGAGTGTGGGTTCGAGAACGTTAGTGGCAATCACCTTTTTCACTAACGTTCCTCACCCAGGGATGATCCATGTTAACTTCAACGTTAGTGGCACCGACGTGACCACTAACGTTGCCTCTTGGTCCTTCGCATACGTCATTGGGGCTCACCTTTTCCAATAATGTTGAGAGACCTCCATTCCCCTTACGTTAGAGTCCACGTTAACTTAGTTAACATGGCTCTTAATGTAGGCTTGCCAATCCTTCGAGAACGTTAGTGACACTTACTTTTGTCACTAACATTCCAAGGTGCCCCTTCTTCCCATGTTAGAATCCACGTTAACTAAGTTAACGTGGCTTCTAACGTGGTAATGATAGCCATCTCCAACGTTAGTCACAAAGGTGAGTGTTACTAACGTTGGCTCATCATCCTATCCTCAACGTTAGCTTCCACGTTAACTAAGTTAACGGGGGAGTTAACGTGGCTCATGGATAAAAGTCATCCTTCTTTACCTTGGCATTGATTATCACTTGTACTATGCTCTTCCTTGCTTTAACCCTTGGCTTTACAAGTTACTTTCCATTTCCCTTTTCAGGATGGCCACCAAGAAGGGAAAAGAGAAAGCTACTCCCAAACCACCAGCAATGAGAGGAACAAAAAGAGCACTAGCTGCGGAACCACCCTCAACAGTTGTCAAACCGACAACAAAAAGGGTCAAGAGGATCATTAAGGTCAATGAAAAAGAGAAAGCATTTCCAGCAAGGGACACTGCGAGGTTCACTAACCGCTACTGTGAGCAGATATTCCCCATCTTGGCTGAGCAGAACTATAACAATGAGCACCTACTCATCCTCTCTACCCACATTGTTGAGTTTGTAGAGCCCCGAATTGAGTGCAGACAATGGGGATTCTTACGGCGACAGCCACGGCAGGTTAATCTCTCATGGGTAGTTGAATTCTACTCCAATTTTCACATGCTAACCCTGCAGTCTATCTATGTCCGTTAGAAGCAAATCCCTATAACTGTAGAAGCCATTCAGCGAGCCTTAGATCTCCCTCATGCTCTAGAAGGATTGGATGCATTCCAAGAAGCCTCCTTTAAGCGCCAGACATACCAATTTGACTGGGACACCGTCCTCAGAGTTATAGCACAACCTTGCAGCAGATGGATCTATGGATACCATCGATCCTGACCTAAGGGCATATTGGCTTCAGTACTCACCTTGGTGGCTCGAGTATGGGCACAGATTATGTCCCACTACGTCTTTCTGAGCACTCACGAGTCCTCCTTCACTGTACACATGGATGTTCTCTTCTAGTGTATCCTTACAGACCAGCCTCTCAACTTACCAAGACACCTCCCGCATGCCATGGGACATGTCCAGATTGTGGGTAACCTACCTTTCCCCTCCCTGGTTTCAGATCTAGTCTCAACAGTTGGAGTCTCCTACAGAGCTGGGGACACTAAAGCCATGATTCCGTGGGATGATTAGATTATCCCCAACGGGAAGTACATTAGACCTCCAGCAGCAACTACTAGCCGGCCTGCAGAACCGGCCAGAGATATTCCTTCTCCTTCCACATCACAAGCACCTTCAACAAATCAACTGCTCTTTCAGATACTTGAGAGGTTGGACCGGCTTGACCGGCAGGAAAAGCGAAGGAAGCACCATAACAAGCGCCGATTTACATACCTCAAGGAGCTGATTGTTGGCAACCAACCACCTGCAGAAGACCTAGACACCCCGGACTCCCCTTCATCTACGAGCACAGGGAGCCATGATAATCCCGACTGTGGAGATACTGCTACCGGCCCCCCTTTGTTCCTGACTGATGGCACCGAGGACGGTGCAAGGCTTTAAGTGTGGGGAGATCGGTCAGTACCTGATTTCCGGAGGTAATTTCTTTTTCTTAACACCAATAGGTTATTTTTTTTCTTTTGTTAGAATAGGATATATTGCATAGTAACAGCTTTTGCATGCATGTTCTATTTGGTTGAAAAATAATAAGTTTCTTTTTAAGACCCTATTTTTGAAAAATTTAACTAATTTAAATCAAAACTTTTGTATTAAAACTTGTTTGAAGATTGTAAATTGGAACATGATTTTAAAGCTAGAACACACAACCTGTGAGATTTGAGCTTAATTACATGGTTACATTACTTAACCATAACATTTTATTCTTATGTGTTTTCTTCTCTATGATTGTAATTTTTATTTTGTTCCATCCTATATGTCCAATATTTAATGTGTTTATATGCATGCATATGATTGAGGCTATTACTTGTTTATGCTCACTTATCTCAAATAGCCTACACTTTCAATTACCTTTGTTGAGCCTTTTGAGCCTTTTAATCCCCATTTGTTCTATATTTTACTACATCACTAGCCTTAAGCAGAAAAACAAATTAATTACCCCAAATTGAATCTTTGGTTAGCTTAAGATAGAGATTGTGTATCAACTAAGTGTGGGAAAACTTTGAGAACTTAGGTTAATGAAAAGTGTACAGTGCTTAAATGATAAAATACTGGGAATTTGGGTACCTACTCATGTGAGACCAGAAAAAATTAAAAATTCGTGTGCATTGATAAGTTATGTTTACTTTTCCCTTTAAAAAAATTCAAAAATATTCAATAAATAAATAAATAAATAAGGGGACAAAATTACCCCAATGTTAAGTTAATGAAAAGATCAATGCATATGTGATAAAATTAAAAGAAGAGTTGATGCATGAGTATGTAATGCAAAAGTGGAAATTTTGGGTAGCTAGGCATAATTTTAGAAGTTATATAGAGTGTGTGTATGTATAGGTGAGAGCTTAGGTTGGTCAATGATTCAATTTATAGCTCACTTAACCATATATATATATATACCCTCACCTTTACCTTAGCCCCATTACAACCTTGAAAAGACCTCATAATGTTTGCATTGGTACATTAAATACTTGTTGATTAGTTAGGTGAAGAACAAAGTTTAGAAAGCATGACTAGGGAAGACTAGAGTGAATTACCCTATACACTTGAGTTATTAGAGTGCATATACACCATTAGTGAGGGTTCAATGCTTGATTCTATGTTCCCTGCTTTTATGAGCTATCTTCTTACAAGTTTACTTATCTTAACTGTATGATTTGAATTAGTGAAACTTGATTTATGTTTGTCTTGGAGAACTTATTTACTATTAACTAAGTAGACAGAAACATCTTAGCATATAGTTGCATTCATAGGTTGCATTGCATGAGTCTTACTTTTCCCTACTCATTTATTTTAACTCCTTGAGCTAAGCATGAGGACATGCTAATGATTAAGTATGGGGAGGTTGATAAACTGCTATTTTATGGTTTGTCTTATGCTCAATTGAGTGGTTTTTATCAATCCTTTTCCCACTTATTCATATGATTTGCATGATTTTACAATTCCTTCCTAGTTTTGTTCTATGGTTGAAAACTTGCTTCCTAAAAGTCTTTTATCTGAGTACTTTAATTCTCCTTTATACCATTCGATGCCGTGATCCGTGTGTTAAATATTTCAGACTTTATAGGGCAGGAATGGCTTAGAGAATGAAGAGGAGGTTTGCAAAAATGGAAGGAACACAAGAAACTAATAGATAACCAGCGAGCATCGACGCGCACGCATGGCTCACGCATGTGCATGATCTGGAGATTGTCACAGCGACGCGTGCGTGTACCTGACGCGTACGCGTGGATTGGAGTTCTGCAAGACGACGCGTGCACGTGCCTGACGCGTACGCATGACATGCGTGATCTGCAGAATTAACAAAAAATTCTGGGGGCAATTTTGGGCTGAGTTTTGACCCTGTTTCTGGCCCAAAAACACAGACTAGAGCCAGCGAACATGCAGAGACTCAAGAAACATTCTCATGAGCATAGTTTTAGATTTTTAGATCTGAATCTAGAGAGAAATCACTCTTCCTCTAGGTTTTCTTTTACATTCATAGTTTTATAGTTTATGCTTTTGCTTTGGGATATTGAGAAGAGTCATCACCTCCGTTGAAGTTACTATTCTAGTTTGTTTTCTTATTCCCTTATTATTCCATATTCTTAATTCTTGTTTAGAGTTACAATTGGATTATTTTGGATTTATTAATACAGAGAAATACATTTAAATTTTATTCTAATTTTTGTGACAACCCTTCTAAATTTATGAGCGGATTTTAGCTGGTTAAGAACTATTGGAGCAACGTATTTCTATATAAATTTCTTAATCGGTCGACTTCCACCCCGAATCATAAAGTATGAGCTATTATATATTGCTGGAAAGCCTAAGATGTCTACTTTCCAATGCAATTGAGAGCGCGCCAATTGGGCTTCTGTATCTCCATAAAATCCACTTCGAGTGCAGGAGGGTCAGAATCCAACAGCATCTGCAGTCCTTTCTCAGCCTCTGAATCAGACTTTTGCTTAGGTCCCTCAATTTCAGCCAGAAAATATCTGAAATTACAGAAAAACACACAAACTAATAGTAAAGTCCAGAAATATGATTTTTGCATAAAGACTAATAAAAATATAACAAAAAGTAACTAAAACATACTAAAAACTATGTAAAAATAATGCCAAAAAGCATATAAATTATCCGCTCATCAGAGAGCAAGAGATGTAAATGGCAAGAAATTAAATGAGCATGCAAGGAATTAAAATGAAAGCAATCAAAGCAATGGAAATGGAAATTAAATACTAAAAAGAGCTCTCAGTGAGAATTGGGGAATTTAGGATTCCTATCATAGTTATGGACCACAAACATGGCAATTGTGTGGAATCAATCCAAATTAGTCAATCCTCCATGAGAATTAGCCAAAAGGGTGTAATTGGTCTCAATCAATAAGTCCTAGTCAACTCACTAATTACTTAGTGAAAGACTAGCGTCAATGAAAACCAAACCGATTAACTATTCTCACACAATGTGGAATGGACATCCACAATTCAATTCCACCCAAACACCCAATTTCTCAACCATGAGTGAGAAAACTGAACATGCAAGGAATTAAACATCAAAGCAATAAAAGTCAAAGCAATTAAATGAAAGGAAAGAAAACTTCAAATGCAAGAAAACATCTTGGCAAGTAATTGAGAGCTATGTTTACCTATCCTAGACATTGACCATTGATAAATCATTATTTTATGATTTATATTGTGTTTAATTGTGTGGTTTTATCAAGTCTTTACCCACTTATTCATATGATTAGCATGTATTTACAAATCCTTCCCAAAATTGTTCCATGATTAAAAACTTGCTTCCTAGAGATCTTTTAACTATACATTTTAACTCTCCTTCATGCCATTCTGTGCCGTGATCCGTGTGTTAAGTGTTTCAGACTTCATAGGGCAGGAATGGCTTGGAGAATGGAGAGGAAGCTTGCAAAAATGGAAGGAACACAAGAAATTAAGGAGATGACCAACAAACACTGACGCGAGCGCATGGCTCACGCGAACGCGCGAAATGAAGAAATCGCAGCGACGCGAATGCGTGCCTGACGCAAACGCGTGGATTGGAATCTGCACAAATGACGCGAACACGTGGACGACGCAAATGCGTGACAAGGAAAATGGTTGAACGACGTGAACGCGTGGACGACGCGTACGCGTGACCTGCGCGATCTGTAGAAATAACAGAATACGCTGGGGCAATTTCGGGCCACGTTTTGACCTAGTTTTCGACCCAAAAACACATACTAAAGCTAGGGAACATGCAGATACTCATCACGCATCCACACATCCAGATACATCGATATTAGGATTACTCTTTATTTTAGATCTGAATCTAGATTTGCATTACATTTATAGTTTATGCTTTTGATTGGATTTTGGATGCTGAGAGTCATTACCTCCGTTGAAGACATTACTTTAGTTTGTTTTCTTATTCCTTTACTTTTATTCATTGCTCATTGACCCTATTCAATTAAGTATGTTGCATTTTGAATTTATTAATATATAGAGTGATTTTTATTTTTAATTGATTTTAATTATCTATTTTATTTTATTTAATTATGTCTTCTTATATTTTTATGATTATTGAATCCATGTCAATGGAGTAGAAATTCCACTTGACATGGGGGTTAATTAAAAGGAGACACTTGAGTTGGAATGCTCAAGTGCTTAGTTACAATGGACGTTGTAGGCTAATTCTATACCTACTAACACTAGACCTTCCCAAGGGAGAGGGCTAGGAATTGTGGGTAAGAGTTAGTTCAATCACTATACTTTCCCTTATTCAGTAATGGTTGACCAAGTAAAAACAACAACCCCTTTACACTACACTTGAGAAGATTCCAACAAGGATAGAACTTCCAATTAATTATTCCCCCAGTCAAGACCTTTTAATATTAATAATAATTCTTAGTTAATTACTTTAATTTACATTTACTTTTAATTACTCATTATCAAACTTAAACTTTCCTCTTTCCTCTTTCCTGTAACTCGTTGGGAGACGACCTGGGACTCATACTCCCAGTATTTTTATTTCTAAAATTTGTGACAACCTTTTTGAAATTGGTGAGGCAGATCTTAGCTGGTTAAGAGCTATACGTGCAATGCTATTCTCTTTTATTTTTATTTCTGTTACCATGAGCTATACGTCTTTCTCATTGAATGACATGTTCATTGCCTGATCCGAGTTTAGTCCCATTTGACCCTGAAATTGAAAGAACTCTTTCACATATTAGACGAACTCGACGTCGGTTAGCCTCTGAGGATGGTGAAGTGATTGTTATCGATTCACCAGTCTCATATGAGGGAGAATCTGAACCGCCATCTTAGAGCGAGACAAGCTCATTTACTACTGATTCAGTTGATTCACGTGCAGGTGACATGACAGTACCTAGGAGAATTACCCTCCAGGAGGCAGGAGCCCCAGATTTCACACTACAACCGTATCAAGTGCATCACCCAACTTTGGCTGCAGATTTTGAACTAAAGACTACACTAATCAACTTGATGCCCAAATTTCATGGCTTACCTGCTCAAGAGCCTATCAAGCACCTTTGGGATTTCCAGACAGCCTGTTCTACTGTTAGGCGTCATGGTGCAGATGAAACTTCTATTTTGTTAACCGCCTTCCCGTTTTCTCTTGAAAGAAAGGCGAAGGAGTGGTACTACACTCAACCTGAAGTGACTATTACTAACTGGGATACGTTTTGGAAAAATACTTTCCAGCTGAAGTTACTGATAGATTGAGGAAAGAGATTTCAATGATTATTCAAGGCGAATCCGAGACTCTCTACGAATATTGGGAGCCCTTCAACAATCTCCCGGTCGCATGCCCCATCACATGACTGATAGACTAGTATTGATTAGCTACTTTACTCAAGGCATGAACCCCCAGGATAAGACTACACTGGAAGGTGCTAGCAATGGTTCTTTGAAAAAGTACAAAACTGCAGATGAAGCATGGCAGTTGATCAGCGACTTAGCTGAGTCCACTAGGAATCATAGACAGAGGCGCAACCATGCCAAGGCTGTTGCTAAAGTTTCTTCTAGCATTGAAACTACTGCTCTCACACAGAGTATATGTCAAATGACCAATCTACTGAAACAAATGCAGTTGAATCAACAACAAGCACAACAAGCTCAGCCCCTCCCACCACAACATAGCCAACAGTTGGTTCCACAAAGAGTATTGATGAGCGGATAATTTATACGCTTTTTGGCATTGTTTTTAGTATGTTTTTAGTAGGATCTAGTTACTTTTAGGGATGTTTTTATTAGTTTTTATGTTAAATTCACATTTCTGGACTTTACTATGAGTTTGTGTGTTTTCCATGATTTCAGGTATTTTCTGGCTGAAATTGAGGGACTAGAGCAAAAATCAGATTCAGAGGTTGAAGAAGGACTGCTGATGCTGTTGGATTCTGACCTCCCTGCACTCAAAGTGGATTTTCTGGAGCTACAGAACTCAAAATGGCGCACTTCCAATTGCGTTGGAAAGTAGACATCCAGGGCTTTCCAGAAATATATAATAGTCCATACTTTGGCCGAGTTTAAATGACATAAAAGGGCATTGAACGCCAGTTCTATGCTACTGTCTGGAGTTAAACGCCAGAAACACGTCACAAACCAGAGTCGAACGCCAGAAACACGTTACAACCTGGCGTTCAACTCCAAAAAGAGCCTCTGCACGTGTATCATTCAAGCTCAGCCTAAGCACACACCAAGTGGGCTCCGGAAGTGGATTTATGCATCAATTACTTACTTCTGTAAACCCTAGTAACTAGTTTAGTATAAATAGGACTTTTTACTATTGTATTAGACATCCTGGATTGTATTTTTGATCCTGTGATCACGTTTTGGGGGCTGGCCATTCGGCCATTCCTGGACCTTTCACTTATGTATTTTCAACGGTAGAGTTTCTACACTCCATAGATTAAGGTGTGGAGCTCTGCTGTTCCTCATGAATTAATGCAAAGTACTACTGTTTTTCTATTCAACTCAACTTATTCCGCTTCTAAGATATTCATTCGCACTTCAACATGAATGTGATAAACGTGACAATCATCATCATTCCCCCACGAACGCGTGCCTGACAACCACTTTCGTTCCACCTTAGATTGAATGATTATCTCTTGGATCTCTTAATCAGAATCTTCGTGGTATAAGCTAGATTGATGGCGGCACTCATGAGAATCCGGAAAGTCTAAACCTTGTCTGTGGTATTCCGAGTAGGATTCTGGGATTGAATGACTGTGACGAACTTCAAACTCGCGAGTGCTGGGCGTAGTGACAGACGCAAAAGGAGGGTGAATCCTATTCCAGTATGATCGAGAACCTCAGATGATTAGCCGTGCTGTGATAGAGCATTTGGACTATATTCACAAGAGGATAGGATGCAGTCATTGACCATGGTGATTCCTCCAGATGATTAGCCATGCAGTGACAGCGCATCGGACCATTTTCACAGAGAAGATGAAAAGTAGCCATTGACAATGGTGATGTCCTTACATAAAGCAAGCCATGGAAAGGAGTAAGATTGATTGGATGAAGACAGCAGGAAAGCAGAAGTTCAGAGGAACGAAAGCATCTCCATACGCTTATCTGAAATTCTCACCAATGATATACATAAGTATTTCTATCTTTATTTTCTGTCTATTTATTATTTATTTTCGAAAACTCCATAACTATTTTATATCCACCTGACTGAGATTTACAAGGTGACCATAGCTTGCTTCATACCAACAATCTCCGTGGGATCGACCCTTACTCACGTAAGGTTTTATTACTTGGACGACCCAGTGCACTTGCTGGTTAGTTGTATCGAAGTTGTGAATGAAAAACGATTTATTAAGATGTGCATACAGAGTTTTTGGCGCCGTTTCCTGATATCACAATTTTGTGCACCAAGTATGCAGGATCTGTGCTGATTACAGTCATTATACTGATGAATGTCTGCAGCTCCAGGAAGACAACACTGTGGCAGCCACTCACAACTTCTATGACTGCCCGAACCAAAGTGGCAACTACAACCAAAGCGGCAACTATAACCATGGATGGCAAGACAACTCCAATCAAGGCTGGAAGGATAATTCTAACCATGCCTGGAGAGATAACTTTAACAGAAGAGGCAGAGACAACAATGGAAACCAGAGGTGAAATACCAATAACAACAACAGACAGCAGAATCAGAACAAACCTTACAGGGCACCTCACCTAAGACAGTCCCAGGGAACCCAGCACAACCAACAATAGGTTTCTCAGACTACTTATTCCAATTCCTCATCAAATGATGAGATGCTCCGTTCTCTTGCGCAAGGACAACAAGACATGCAGGCACAGCTGAACTCTAGTCTGAATGGCTTAACTGCCACTTTACAAGCTCTCGTCTCCCGGATGAATTCCACACTTAATTCCATACATCAACCTTCAAGACCTAGTGGAATTCCTTCTCAACCACTGCCTAATCCCAAAGGTGGCATAAACGCCATCACCCTGAGGTCCGGAACCATATTACAGGAGAGGAACCATGAGGAGCCAAGCCCACCAGAACACGCCTCAGCTGAAGATGTGGTGGAAGTGGAAGATGCTGAAGAGGAAGAGGACGTACAAGACATAGCTGAAGAAGAAGAAGTTCAACCACAGAATGAAGCACCAAGGGATGCAGAAGCTGTAAATCGCGCCCATCCTATCCCCTTTCTACAACTTGCAAGGAAGCCCAGAAAGCAGATGGAACTTGATCCCAAAATGGTAGAAATATTCAAAAAGGTCGAGGTAACTGTTCCCCTTTTTGATGTTATTCAACAGGTACCTAAATACGCAAAGTTTCTAAAGGATTTATGCATACATAAAGATAAAATTAATGAATTAGAAACTATTCCTTTAGGTAGTTCTATATCTGCTTTAATGGGAGTTGTACCTGAAAAATGTAGTGATCCAGGCCCATGTATGGTTAACTGTACCATTGGAGGTGTGATATTTTCTAACTGTATGTGTGATTTAGGAGTGTGTGTTAGTATAATGCCTTTGTCTATATATGATACTTTAAGGCTCCCTCCCTTAAAAAGGTCAGCAGCTCGTTTTGTGTTAGCAGATAAAAGCATTATCACAGTAGTTGGAATTGCTGTAGATGTACTAGTGAGCATTAAGGGGCTCACATTTCCCATTGACTTCTATATCCTGGAAATGCCTCCTAATGACTCAGGAAGACCATCATCAATCCTACTTGGAAGACCATTCCTGAAGACTTCAAAGTTCAAGCTAGATGCATTCTCAGGAACTTACTCCTTTGAGATAGATGGTAAAACATTGAGTTTCAGTTTAAATGAAGCTATGAAGCATCCTCCAAAAGATCATTCTATCTTTCAGTGCAACATTATTGATGAAAATGTAGCTGAAGTTCACCAAGAAGAATTAGAAGAGAAGTACATAGAGCAAGGTCCAAGTGTGGGGATACTTTCTGAAAACAATGAGAACACTTTACTATTATCACCAGTCCTAGATGATCTAGAGTCTAGTTATGAGCAGAAATTAGAATTAAAGCCCCTCCCTCCATACCTCAAGTATGCTTACCTTGAGGACAAGCAGAAGTTTCCAATTATCATTGCACAGGAACTCATCTCTCAACAAGAAGAGCAACTGCTCAGCGTGCGCTGAGAAAATACAAGAAAGCAATGGGATGGAGCTTGGTGTCTAAAGTAGGCATCAATCCCCAAATTTGTGAGCATAGAATATTCTTAGAAGAGGGAGCAAATCCTGTCCGTCAACCTCAAAGAAGATTGAATCCCACCATCTTAGAAGTTGGCAAGAAGGAAGTGACCAGGCTACTTGAAGCAGATATCGTTTACCCCATCTCAGATAGCGAATGGGTCAGTCCAGTACAAGTGGTGCCCAAGAAGTCTGGAGTCACAACAGTAAGAAATAAGCATGGAGAGCTCTTGACAACTAGAGTGTAGAATTCATGGAGAGTTTGCATTGACTATAGGCGTCTCAACCAAGCCACTCGCAAGGATTATTACCCCTTGTCATTCATTGATCAAATGCTTGATCTCCTGTCAGGTAAATCTCATTATTGATTTTTTGATGGTTATACAGGATATTTTTAGATTCATATAGCTCCAGAAGATCAGGAAAAGACTACTTTTACATGTCCCTTTGGAACATATGCTTATAAAAGAATGCCTTTTGGTTTATGCAATGCACCAGCTACTTTCCAAAGATGCATGATGAGTCTTTTCTCTGATCTCATTGAGAACTATATGGAGATTTTTATGGATGATTTTAGTATATATGGTGATTCATTTAGCCTTTTCTTGGTTAGTTTATCTAAAGTATTAAATAGGTGTGTTAGTACCAACCTTGTATTAAATTTTGAAAAATGTCACTTTATGGTAAAATAAGGAATTGTACTAGGACATGTTGTATCTAATACTGGCATTTTTGTAGATCCAGCAAAGGTGGATGTTATTTCTAGTTTACCTTACCCCTCCTCCGTGAGGAAAGTCTGTTCGTTCCTTGGCCACGCAGGTTTTTATAGGAGATTTATTAAGGACTTCAGTAAGGTAGCATTGCCTTTATCCAGATTGCTGCAGAAAGATATTGAGTTCGAGTTCAGTGAGGATTGTATGTAGGCACTCGATAAGCTGAAGATCGCTCTGACTCAAGCTCCAATTGTAAGAGGACCAGACTGGAGCCAGCCATTCGAAATTATGTGTGATGCTTCCAACCATGCAGTAGGAGCGGCGCTGGCTCAGCGCGAAGGTAGGATCCTTTTGTAAACGCCTATGCATCTAAGACTTTAGACGCTGCTCAATCTAATTACACTACTACTGAAAAAGAGCTTCTAGCTATTGTTTTTGCTCTGGATAAAGTAGTAGTAAAGTAGTAGTGTACTCAGACCATGCAGCTCTAAAATATTTATTAGCTAAAATGAAGTCCAAACCAAGGCTAATACATTGGATACTGCTGCTACAAGAATTTGATTTAGAAATTAAGGATAGGAGTGGTAACCAGAATTTAGTAGCAGACCACTTTAGTCGCCTTGAGCACATTAAGGATGATTCCACTCCTATAAATAATAATTTCCCATTTGATGGCTTACAAGCAGTATCTGAAGTAGTTCCTTGGTATGCACCTGTAGCTAATTATCTAGTTAGCGAAACCTTTCCTCCAAACTTTACTAAGCATCAAAGAGACAAGCTAAAAAGCGAGTCCAAATATTATATATGGGATGATCCATATCTATGGAGGTGTGGTGCTGACCAGGTAATTAGACGGTGTGTGCCTCAATCAGAATTCTAGTCCATTTTAGAGGCTTGCCACTCATCTGATAGTGGAGGACATTTTGGCTCTTAAAGAACAGCTAGAAAAATTCTAGACTGTGGATTCTGGTGGCCTACTCTTTTTAAAGACACTGCTAAATTTTGTAAATCTTGTTCCTCATGCCAAAGGTTTGGTAATATATCCAGGAGGGATGAGATGCCTCAACAGATTATGCTTTTCTATGAAATTTTTTATGTTTGGGGCATTGACTTCATAGGTCTGTTTCCAAATTCTAATGGTTACTTTTATATACTGTTAGCCGTAGATTATGTTTCTAAATGGGTGGAAGCAATTTCTACCCGTACTGATGACACTAACACTGTCGTTTCCTTTGTTAGAAACCATATTATTTGTCGCTTTGGATCACCACAAGCAATCGTGAGCGATCAAGGCACCCACTTTTGTAACAGGAGACTAACAGGATTACTCAAGAAGCATGGGATAATTCACAAGGTAGCAACAACTTATCACCCCCAGACCGATGGGCAGGCAGAAGTCTTTAACAGAGAGATTAAATGTATTCTGGAGAAGATAGTAAAACCTCATAGGAAAGACTAGAGTGCCAGGCTACAAGATACACTCTGGACATATAGAACAGCGTATAAGACACCTATTGGGATGAGCCCCTTCCGCTTAGTATACGGAAAGGCTTGCCACCTTCCAGTAGAGGTGGAACACAAGGCCTTCTGGGCTGTGAGGGAGTGCAACATGAATCTTACGAAAGCTGGTGTTGAAAGAAAGCTGCAACTAGCAGAACTAGAAAACCTTCGCCTAGAAGCATATGACAACTCCAGGCGTTACAAGGAAAAATGAAGGTTGTCCATGACAAGCATATTAAAAGGAGAGAATTCAGACCAGAGGAGTTAGTTCTTTTATACAACTCCAGACTGAGGCTTATGCCAGGCAAACTGAGATCAAGAAGGGAAGGCCCCTACAGAGTAGAAAAGGCAGAGCCATACGGAGTTTTTCACTTGCGTCATCCTACTAGCTCCAAATTCTTAAAGGTCAATGGACATCGCCTGAAGCTTTATCACGGTGAGAAGATGAAGAATCGTAAGGAACTAGCGGTCTTCCTCTTAGAAGACCCAACCAATAGTAGCATAATGAGCCTGAAGAGTGTCCAACTTAAGGACGTAAAAGCAAAGTGCTAGGTGGGAGACAACCCACCATGGTATGATCATTCCGTTTAAGTCTTAGCTTTATTTTTACTCTATTTTAGTTTTATGATGTTAATGACTCTTCTCATCATCCCTGCATATAGCTACATATAGTTTGCATTAGCATTCTGCATATCTTAAAAAAAAAAACGCACGCGACGCGAAAGCGACGCTGACACATCCGCGTTGGGAAGAAAAGCAATTTGAACAGAAAGTCACGCGAGAGCGTGGCTGGAGGCGTGCCTTAGGCACAAACATGCCCACACATCCATGTGCCCCACGTGGTCGCGTCATTTTGAAAATATGCCTCCCACACGTCCGCGTCACCCACGTGAACGCATGCCCCTAAAAATCGACGTAAAAGAGGTGTATGGCAGTAAGTTGTGATGGAGCTGGGCTGGAATGATGCTGGAAGCACCAGCCCCATCACTCGGCCACGTCGTCCTCCAAATATGGCCATTCACGTGATTGCGTCACCTTAAAATTTGGCAAAATGAGTTTTACACAGAGAGTTGCGCGAACGCATGCCTGCCCTCGCGCCATTCGCATAAATCGAGTCACGCGACCGCGTGACCCACGCATTCGCGTCACTTGAAAACACCACACACCACGCGACCACATCACTCACGCGTCCGCGTCACATGCGGCGCACAGATTATCCACATCAGCCAAAATATCCTATCTTTTCTTTTCCAAATCCTAATTTTTCTTTTCCCTTCTTCCTTCTTCCCCCTTCTTCCTTCTCTACTCATTCTCACTTTTTACTTTCTCCTGCCTTATTTTTCACATCTATTATCAAGGTTCTTTCCTTTCTTTCTTTACTTTTTACTTTTCTTTTATTAATGTTTTATTTTTCTTTCCACTTTCATGATCTACATTTTTCCTTTTCTTTCTTTTTTTTTCTTTTTATTCCTTTAATTGGTGTTACAAATTTATTTGGGTCATTATTTAATTCTATATTTTGCTTGTGAATTTGTTTGACAATTATATATTACTTTTCATAAGGGATTGCTTGCATGTTCAATTTCCTACTTTCAATAACATATTCACCATGCATGCCAAGTGTTTGTGAAAAAGTCCGTATAGAATTGTGCATTAATTTAAATTTTTCTATTATACTATTCTAATGCTTGTTTTTCACAAAACTCCTTTTATATTTGACTAATTTAATTGAATTGTCAATACAAACAGGTTATTAGTTTGAAAGGCTTGGTAATCTAACTTGGACATTGAATGCTTGATCTATGCTACTCATGCCTTTGCCAGCATGCCAATAAACATCTTGCATTTAATTGCCATCACATGCACTTGTTATATTACCTTTGATAAACTTTTCACATGTAGTCTAGACCATGTGTTAGCGACATCCTTCTTTATCGTGCATTAATTATCATCCTTAATATTCGCTCCCTTGCTCGAACTCTTAGCTTTACATGTACTTACCTCTTTCCTTTTTCAGGATGGCCACCAAGAAAGGTAAAGAGAAACCTACTCCCAAACCACCAGCAAGGAGAGGAACAAAAAGAGCATTAGTGGAAGAACCATCTTCAACAGCGGTGAAACCCTCAACAAAACGAATCAAGAGGATCATTAAGGTCGATGAAAAAGAAAAAGCTTTCCCAGTAAAGGAAACTGCGCAGTTCACTAACTGCTATTGTGAGCAGATGTTCCCCATCCTGGCAGCAAGGAACTATAACAATAAGCTCCTTCTCATCCTCCCAACCCGCATTACTGAAATTGTTGATCCCCGCATTGAGCAGAGACACTGGGAATTCCAACGGAGACAGCCACGGCAGGTTAATCTATCATGGATAGTTAAATTCTACTCCAATTTTCACATGCCAACCATGCAGTCTGTCTATGTCCGTCAGAAGCAAGTCCCCATAACTGAAGAGGCCATTCAACAAGCCTTAGATATTCCTTCTGCTCCAAAAGAATTGGACGCATTCCAAGAAGCCTCACTCAAGCACCAGACAAACCAATTTGACTGGGACGCCATGATAAACCACTATTTTATGGTTTATAATGTGTTTAATTGTGTGGTTTTATCATGATCTTTACCCACTTATTCATATGATTAGCATGCATTTATATTTCCTTCCTAAAATTATTACATGATTAAAAACTTGCTTCCTAGAGACTTTTAATTATGTATTTTAATTCTCCTTTATTCCATTCGATGCCGTGATCTGTGTGTTAAGTGTTTCAGGCTTTATAGGGCATGAATGAATTGGAGATTCGAAAGGAAGCTTGCAAAAATGGAAGGAACACAAGAGATTGAGGATAAGACTAGCGAGAAGTGATGCGGCTGCATGGCTCACGCGACTGATGAGCGGATAATTTATACACTTTTTGGCATTGTTTTCAGTATGTTTTTAGTATATTTTAATTAGTTTTTATTATATTTTTATTAGTTTTTAAATAAAAATCACTCTTCTGGACTTTACTATGAGTTTGTGTGTTTTTCTGTGATTTCAGATATTTTCTGGCTGAAATTGAGGGACCTGAGCAAAAATCTGATTCAGAGGCTGAAAAAGGACTGCAGATGCTGTTGGATTCTGACCTCCCTACACTCGAAGTGAATTTTCTGGAGCTACAGAAACCCAATTGGCGCGCTCTCAATTGAGTTGGAAGGTAGACTTCCTGGGCTTTCCAGAAATATATAATAGTCTATACTTTGCCCAAGATTTGATGGCCCAAACAGGCATTCGAAGTCAGCTCAAGAAATCTGCCGTTTAACTCCAAAACTGGAACAAAAGCTGGAGTTAAACGCCCAAACTGGCACAAAAGCTGGCGTTTAACTCCAAGAAAAGTCTCTACACATGGAAGCTCCAATGCTCAGCCCAAGCACACACCAAGTGGACCCGGAAGAAGATTTCTGCATTAATTACTTATTTCTGTAAACCCTAGGCTATTAGTTCTCTATAAAAAGGACCTTTTGCTATTGTATTAGAGAGAAGCTTTGGACGTTTAGTCCCTAGACCTTGGAGGCTGGCCATTCGGCTATGCTTACACCATTATCACTTTTGTATTTTCAACGGTGGAGTTTCTACACACCATAGATTAAGATGTGGAGCTCTGCTGTTCTTCATGAATTAATATAAGTACTATTGTTTTTCTATTCAACTCAAGTCTATTTCTTCTCCAAGATATTCATTCGTTCTTCAACTTGATGAATGTGATGATCCGTGACACTCATCATCATTCTCACCTATGAACATATACCTGACAACCACCTCTGTTCTACTAGCAATTGCTTGAATGCGTATCTCTTGGGTTTCTAATCTAAGATTGGAACCTTCGTGGTATAGGCTAGAATTATTGGCAGCCATTCCTGAGATCCGGAACGTCTAAACCATGTCTGTGGTATTCTGAGTAGGATCTGGGAAGGGATGACTGTGACGAGCTTCAAACTCGTGATTGTTGGGCGTGTGATAGATGCAAAAAGATCAATGGATCATATTCCAGCATGATCGAGAACCGACAGTTTTCTCTCTACACATTCATAGTTCTTAGGATTTTATTTCTATTGCTTTTTGCATTGGGATATTGAGAAGAGTTATTACCTCATCAAGACTTTGTCATTCTAGTTTGTTTTCTTTACTTGGATTTACTCTTCGATGTCCTTTAATTTACTCAATTTTACTATTGGATTATTTTAGAATTTATTAATACAAGAATTACTTTTATTTTTAATTGATTCCTTTGAGTTTTATTTATCATGTCTTTAATTCCCTTTCCTATGTTATGAGTTCTACATTCACAATGAGTGAGTAGTTCCCTAACTTGATGGGGAGTTGATTGAAAGGAACCCTTGAGTTAGGATGCTTAAAAGAAAAATTGTAATTGGGTTTATTGTTGGAATGATCTCTAGTCACTGACACTAGTCCTTTTAAATTGAGCGGATTGGAACTTGTGAATAGAAACAGCATTCCAACTTGTTTGACTTTCCCTTACCTAGTAAGGGATAACTAAACAGAACAACCTTCAATTATCAATTAATCTTGAGAGTACTTCAATAAGAATAGGGCTTCCAACTAATCTACTCCCAGTCAAGGCTTTTATTTAAATTATTTAATTTCTCTAATTTAATTTCCTGTTTATTCAACTCAAACAATTTTGAAAACAACTGATTAATAAAATAGCACACCTTTCTGCAACTCGTTGGGAGACGACCTGGGATTCATACTCCTAGTATTTTTATTTTCATTTTTGTGACACCCTTCTAAATTGATAAGCAGATTTCTGGTTGGTAAAGAAATATACTTGCAACGCATATCTTATAACAATTTTTAACTTTCAGCCCAGAACACACAGATTAGAGGCTATAAAGTGGGGGAATGCATCCATTCATAATCATGCTTTTCATAATTCACTTTTCATAATTTAGATGTAGTTTTTAGAGAGAGAGGTTCTCTCCTCTCTCTTAGATTTTAGGATTAGGATTCCTCTTAAAGGATTTAGGATTCAACTCTTCATCAGGTTCAATATTTCTTTTACTTTATATTTATCTCTTATTTTCAGATACTTTAATGCTTGTATTAGTTATGTTGCCTAATTGGCTTATGAACTTTTCCATGTTAAGATTTGAATATTTTATTTAATATAATTGAGGTATTTCAGATTTATCACTTCTTCTATTGTTTGTTATTAATTAATGTTCTATGTTGGATCCTAACTTGATTTTATAGTTGATTAATATTCGGAGACCCTTGAGTTGAATTACTCAAGAGTTAAATTGTAATTGGGTTTATCGTTGGCTGGCTCTCTAGTCACTAACACTAATCCTTCCCAAGGGAGAGGATTAGAACTTGTGAATAGAAGTAGACTTCCAACTTACTTGACTTTCTTTTACTTTACTTGGTAAAGGATTACTAAGTAGAAGCAACTTTCAATTATCAATTGATCTTGAGAAAAATCCAACAAGGATAGAACTTCCGATTAATCTTATCCAGGTCAAGGTTTTTAATTTAATTACAATAAAATTTCTTATTTATTTTTATTGCTTTAATTTATAAATATACCTGTGCCCATTGCCCAAACTCCAAAACCCTAATTTACAAACTCATAATCAATAATAAGAACATACTTCCCTGCAGTTCCTTGAGAAGACGACCCGAGGTTAAATACTTCGGTTATCAATTTATTTAGGGGTTTGTTACTTGTGACAACCAAAACGTTTGTAAGAAAGGTTGATTGCTTGGTTTAGAAACTATACTTGCAACGAGGATTTATTCTGAATTCTAAACCATCAATCTTCAGTTCTTCAAAATGGCGCCGTTGCCAGGGAATTGCAAACGTGTGCCTTATTATTGGTTATTATAAATATTTTATTTTGCTTGTTTATTTATTTTTATTTTTGTTTTTAATTTTTATTAGTTGCTATGTGTTCTCACCCGTCTCGCTTTGAGTTTGGTTCCAATGTTGTTGCAAGGAATGGAAATTATAACAGGAACATGCATCAAGGTCAAAACAATCAGAGATGGAAGGAGCCACGAGGATCTGATCAACCCTTTCCGTAACATCACCTTCCAGGATACCATGGACAACGACCATCCTACAATCATATGGTGGACCCCCTTGTAGCTACCAGCAAGCTCCATCATATGCCAATGAACCACCTCCTCAAAATAGCTTTGGACCACCATACTCACAAGCCCCTTTCCACCATTCACCTCCATATGACCCTAACCCGTATCCACCATACCAACCACCTTATGAGCCAAATGAACCATACATAGAACCACCACCTCCATATACACCATCTCCTTATCATTGTCAAGATGAACCACCTTCCTACCACGAACCCTTTTTCCCAACAAATGAACCCTCCTATCCACCCCAAACCTCCATGGAGAAAGCACTTGCCAATCTAAACTCTACTATACAAGCTCTCTTCGCCCAAATCGGACCACCAAATACCTTCAACAATCAACCCTCAAGCTCTAGTGCACTTCCTTGTCAACCACAGAATGATATCTCCATCCCATCACCACCATCCATGGAAGAGCACTCACATCCATCAATCCAAGAGCAACATGATCTCAATGATGCTATTGACATGGAACAAGAGAGAAGGGATCATCTTCGCGAATCCATACTTCATAAGGAGCTAGAGGAGGCCCTAAAGGTGAAGGTAGTAAAAACCCTTGAAGTCAAAGGAGTGGTTGAACAATTAGTGAAGGAAGAATCAAGGGATCATCTCAAGGAAGCAGCGGATCGATTTCATGCAACTCTATATCAACTAAATCAAGCAATAAGTCGATTAGCTTCCCAAGGCTCGGACACTCAAAATGCTCCCATGGCTACATGTGGAAAATCAATAAAAGAGCGTAGCATAAAGGAGATACTAGAAACTCCAATGGACAGTACGGAGCATGACTTTGTACTGAAACAAGTGGAGGAAGCTGTAATTATTGAAAATGAAGAAGTGGTTACAGACTTAGGAGATGCTGAACCTCCATGGGAAATTCAGGTTATAAAACCTCCTTCCAAGGCGATTGAAATTGATGCTGAGGAGGGTGTACAACCTCCAAGGCATATCATGATTAAGGACTTGGACGAGGTCGATCATGAGATGGAGATTAAAGAAGAAACACAGCCTCCCATTCCCTTGGTAAGCAATGAAGAAGAGATTGAATTGGAAAAAAG
This sequence comes from Arachis ipaensis, assembly GCF_000816755.2. Classification (NCBI taxonomy): domain Eukaryota; kingdom Viridiplantae; phylum Streptophyta; class Magnoliopsida; order Fabales; family Fabaceae; genus Arachis; species Arachis ipaensis. Next base: position 54,146,736 of record NC_029794.2, read on the forward strand.
CTACCAAGAGGAAGAGGTTGAAATTGAAGAAGCTTGCAAAGAGGTGGAAGTTGTCAAAGAGCACAAGGGAGTGGAGCTTGGAATCACCTTGCCAAAGTTATTGGAGACCCCTCCCCCTAAGTTGCCATCATCCTTCACAACATTCAAGTGGGTAAAATTCATATCCCTTAGTTTTCTAATTCCACTTGAATATGGGCTACTGGAGACGGATGGTCAACTTAGAGCTCTTTGTGACATTAAGAGTAAGAGGAAGATGGTCAGTGGTAAGAATTATCCTGCAAGGTTCATTATGGTTGGAAGCTTTAAGTTTAAACGCAAAGGTTGGTGCAGAGCTCAATTGAATGGGTCTAGGAAGCTATTTGGATTCTTCAATGAGAATTCTAAAGCTAAACCACCCAGATGGAACAATATTGCTCAACAAGACGACGGGCGCAAAAGCAAGATTTGGGACCCGGAAATTTATTCTGGCAATCAACATTCTTGGGGCCTTGTCATTTACTTTAACTTACTTGAAGGCTTTCTACGCCTAGTTTGGGATCCCGGAGGTTTCTGGAAGTACAAACACTGGTGGGGATTCCTGGATGAATACAAGCATAAGCCACCATAACAGGGAGCTCACCAAATGTCCAACTTAAGGACTCTAACTAAAAGTGCTAGGTGGGAGACAACCCACCATGGTATAATCGTTCCTTTCTCAATTTTAATTTTATTTCGTTTTGTTTGTTTTTTGTTTTATTTTATTCTATTTTTATTGAACCTGGATTTATTCATACCATCCACATCTGCATTTTACATTCTGCATACTGCATATTGTAGATTTAAAAAAAAAAAAGCACGCACGCGACGCGGCAGCGTCTCTGACGCGTCCGCGTCACCAATGCATTGGGAAGAAAAGAAATCGAACAGAAAGTCACGCGAGAGCGTGGCTGGAGACGCGCCTTTAGCATAATTTGACCCCACGCGACCGCGTCATGTGGCAAAAGAGCCTCCCACGCATCCGCGTCGCCCTCCGATCTTGGCCATCCACGCGATCGCGTCAATCACGCGACCACGTCACCCAATATTTTGGTCAAAAGAGTTTCGAACAGAGAGTTGTGCGAGCGCGAGGCTGCCCTCGCGCCACTCGCACGGATCATGTCACGCGTCCGCGTCGAATCATTTAAGCGCTGCTCGCGTGAACGCGTACCCCACGCGTCCGCATCGCTCGCGTCGCACAGCTCATCCAACTCTGCCAAAAATATCTTATCTTTTTCCTTCCCAAATCCTAATTTTTCTTCTATCTTTCCTTCTTTCTTTTTTCTTTCTTACTTTATCTCTTTCACTTCTCATTCTTTTTCACCTTCATTCTATTTTTACTTAATTTATTTGCATACTTTCATTCATTGTATTTTAATTTTGTGCATATTTTTACTTTCTTTTCTAAATTTATTACTTTTCTATTGGTGTTGAAATTTCTTATTTAACTGTTGCATCTTCTCTTGAATTATTTTGGGTGCTTAGTGACCTGTTTTATTCTGGTTAGGTAATATTATTTAATTCAATGCCAATCTTTTATACCTGTATTACTTTTGCATTAGCATGAATTTATATTATCTCTCTTTACCCACACTCTCCCTCATTGTTACAAATTTTGCACTATTGATATGCCATGTGCTTATACTGTTTCCTCACTTGCATGTTGAAGCTTCCATGTAATTGAGACCCTCATTATTTGGCATTAACCCAACCATATTTTATTTGTTTTCTTATCTTTTTTTTCTAGGATACTGTTCTTTTTCTCTTCTTTCAGGCTGGCCACCGAAGAAGGAAAAATGGAGAAACTTCTAACAGGGGAGACAAACAAGTCCATCTGCACTATCCTTAAAGAAAAGCATCAGTTGGAGCAGCCCGTCCACTTGCACATCTTAGCATGCACCGAGGATGGTGCAACACTTATGGACCACCCAAGAGCTGTCTTGTATGTCCTTAGCACTTGAAGTAGTGCTTCCTCTTCCAGGGGATTTAAAGCAGAGCTTATGATCATCGGAAAAGTGTCACCTTCTCCCAGAAATGCATATTTCAGGGATGGTGGTAATGGTTTGAGCTCAGGTTTAGGAGGTTTTTCCTCTTCCTGAGGAAGTTTCAGAGGCTTTTTCAATTCCTCTGAATCCTCCAGATCAGGCTGAACATCTTTAAAAATGTCCTCTAGCTCTGATTCGAGACTCTCAGTCATATTGACCTCTTCGACTAGGGAGTCAATAATATCAATGCTCAGGCAGTCGTCTGATGTGTCTGGATGTTGCATAGCTTTGACAACATTCAACTTAAACACATCCTCATTAACTCTCAGGGTTATCTCCCCTTTTTGAACGTCAATGAGGGTTCGTCTAGTTGCCAGGAATGGTCTTCCTAGAATGAGAGTTGCACTCTTGTGCTCCTCCATTTCCAGCACTACAAAGTCAGTAGGAAAGGCAAATGGCCCAACCTTGACAATCATGTCCTCAATTATGCCTGATGGGTATTTAATGGAGCCATCAACAAGTTGAAGACAGATCCGGGTTGGTTTGATCTCTTCAGTCAAGCCAAGCTTTCTGATAGTGGATGCAGGGATTAGGTTGATGCTTTCTCCAAGATCACATAAAGCTGTCTTGGTGCAATTACCCTCTAATATGCATGGTATCACAAAGCTCTCGGGATCTTTAAGCTTTTCTGGGAAGCTTTTTAGAATGACTGCACTGCATTCTTTAGTGAGGAGAACTCTTTCAGTTTCTCTCCAATCCTTCTTATGACTCAAGATATCTTTCATGAACTTGGCATAAGGGGGTATTTGCTCAAGTGCCTCTGCAAACGGAATCTTTATTTCAAGGGTCCTGAGATAGTTTGCAAAGCGAGCAAATTGCTTATCCTGCTCCTCTTGGTGGAGTTTTTGAGGATAAGGTATCTTGACTTTGTACTCCTCAACCTTGGTTGCTGCAGGTTTATTTCCTACAGAAGTGGTTGGGAAAGCCTTTTTAGAGGGGTTGTTATCAGCACTTGTGTGTGTCTGATCCTTCACTGGCATTTGAATGCCAGGGTTGGAAGCTTGACTGGCGTTGGACGCCAACTTCCTACCTGTTTCTGGGGTTTGAACGCCAGAACTGAGCTTCCATTGGGCGTTTGATGCCAGCTCCTTGCCTGTTTCTGGCGTTTGAACGCCAAAACTGTGCGTGGGTTGGGCGTTTAATGCCAACTTTGCACCCTTTTCTGGCGTTTGAACGCCAGAGTTATTCCTCTCTGGGCTCTTACTATCCTAAGAGGGATTTTGGATAGTATTTTGCTCATCCTCTGTTGGTTGTTCTTTTCTTGGCTTTCTGCTACTTTGAAGTGAGGTATTTAATATTTTCCCACTTCTTAATTGAACTGCTTGGCACTCTTCTGTTATTTGTTTTGATAACTGCTGTTTTGTTTGCTTCAACTGTACTTCCATATTCATATTAGCCATTCTTGTGTCTTGTAATATCTCCTTGAATTCGGCCAGCTGTTTTGTTAGAAAGTCTAATTGCTGATTGAATTCAGTAATTTGTTCTGCAGGACTGAGTTCAGCAGTTACTGTTTTAGCCTCTTCTTTCATGGAAGATTCACTGCTTAGGTACAGATGCCAATTTCTGGAAACTGTATCAATAAGCTCTTGAGCCTCTTCAATTGTCTTTCTCATGTGTATAGATCCACCAGCTGAGTGATATAGAGAAATTTGAGCTTTCTCTGTAAGCCCATAATAGAAGATGTCTAACTGCACCCATTCTGAAAATATTTCAGAGGGGCATTTTCTTAGCATCTCTCTGTATCTATCCCAGGCATCATAAAGAGATTCATTATCTCCTTGTTTAAAGCCTTGGATGTCCAGCCTTAGCTGTGTCATCCATTTTGGAGGGAAGTATTGATTCAGGAATTTTTCTGACAGCTGTTTCCATGTCCTTATGCTAGCCTTAGGTTGGTTATTTAACCACCTCTTAGCTTGGTCTTTTACAGCAAATGGAAATAGTAATAATCTGTAGACATCCTGATTTACTTCCTTATCATGTACTGTGTCAGCAATTTGTAAAAATTGTGCCAAAAACTTTGTAGGTTCTTCTTGTGGAAGACCGGAATACTGGCAACTTTGCTGCACCATGATAATGAGATGAGGATTCAACTCAAAGCTACTGACTCCAATGGAGGGTAAACAGATACTGCTCCCATATGAAGCAGTAGTGGGGTTAGCATATGACCCTAGAGTCCTTCTGGACTGTTCATTTCCACTTAGGTCCATGATGGAGAAAGGGAGATGATGCGGATTTCAAAAAATTTTTTTTTTTTGAAAACCGAAATTAAAATTAAATAAAATAAAATAAAATAACTGACAAATTTACTATATTTTCGAAAATTAGAAGAAAAAGAAATAAAAGAAAATTGAAAACTAAATTAATTAAAAAGATTTGAAAAAAAATGTGGGTGAGGATTTTCGAAAAAAAATGAAGAGAGAGAAATTGGTTAGGAAGTTTTGAAAAAGATATGTCTTAAAATTAAAGATACTTGTAAGAAAATAAAATAAAATAAAAAAAAGAAAAGATATGAAAAAGATTTGATTTTAAGATTTGAGATTAGAAAAGATAAGATAAGCTAGGTAAGAGAAGATAAGGAATTTAAATTAAAAAGTGTTGAAATTTAAATTTTAAATTTGAAATTTGAAAATTGAAATTTGAAAATTGAATTTTGAATTTTCGAAAAAGTCAACAATATTAAGATAAGGATTTGAAAAAGAAAATTTTGAAAAGTTTTGAAAATTGAAATTTGAAAATTAAATTTTAAATTTTAAATTTTGAAATTTGAATTTTGAAATTTGAATTTTGAATTTTGGAAGTTGAAATTTGAAATTTGAAATAAGATAAGATAAGATTTTGAAAAAGATATTATTTTTTTGAAAAAAAGATTTGAATTTTGAAATTTTAAAACTAAGATAAGATAAAATAAAAAATTTTAAAATAAAATCTGAATTTTTAAAGGGAAAATTCGAAAAATCAATTAAAATAAAGGAAAAAGATATTTTTGAATTCAATGAGGAAAGAGAAAAACAATAAAAAGACACAAAACTTAAAATTTTTAGATCTAATGCTCCTTATTTTCGAAAATTTTGGAGGGAAACACCAAGGAACACCAAACTTAAAAATTTTAAGATCAAAACACAAGGAAGACTCAAGAATACTTTGAAGACTCATAAGAACAACAAGAACATGAAGATAGAACACCAAACTTAAATTTTTTAGAAAACCAAAATAAAATTTTCGAAAACTAAAGAAAAATCAACAAGAAAACCCCAAACTTAAAGTTTGGCACAAGATTTATTCAAAGAAAAATTATTTTTGAAAAAGTTTTTAAAAAGAAGATAGCCAATTTACCAAGAACATAAGCATCACGCTCTAGCCAATTGAGCTATAAATTTAAAGTGTTTTAACAAAAATTTAACGTGTTTTAATAAGATATTTAATAAATAAAGATTTTTTTTAATTAAATTTTTTTTGTGGATACTAATAATTTGAAAATGCACAAGAAAAATAAGAAAAATCACAAAACAAGAGAAACTAAAGATCAAACAAGGAAAATAAACAAGAACAACTTGAAGATTAAGAAAGAACAATGAACACAAATTCGTAAATTTGAAAAAAAATAAAAACATGCAATTGACACCAAACTTTAAAATATGAAACTAAACTCAAACAGAAAAACTCAATTATCAGTTTATAAAATATTTGAAAAATTTAAAAAGAGAAAATAAGGATTTAAAAAAAATTTCAACCAAAAACAATAATAGAAGACTCTAAACCAAAAAGAAAAAAATTTTTCCTAATCTAAGCAACAAAATAAATCGTCAGTTGTCCAAACTCGAACAATACCCGGCAACAGCGCCAAAAACTTGGTGCACGAATTGTGAATCACACTTTTCTCAACTCGTACCACTAACCAGCAAGTGCACTGGGTCGTCCAAGTAATACCTTACGTGAGTAAGGGTCGAATCCCACGTAGATTGTTGGTTTGAAGCAATCTATGGTTATCTTGTAACTCTTAGTCAGGATATAATATCAATAATAATTTTTAGTTTTAATTGTAAAAAGTCAAAGGGCCTAAAAAAATACTTGTTACTCAATAATGGAGAATATGTTGGAGTTTTGGAGATGCTTTGTCCTTTTTATTTCAGCTTTTCTCTTGTACTCCTCTTCACACACGCAAGGCTCCTTCCATGGAAAGCTGTATGTAGGGTGTCACCGTTGTCAATGGCTACTTTCCATCCTCTCAGTGAAAATGGTCCAAATGCTCTGTCACAGCACGGCTAATCATCTGTTGGTTCTCGATCATGTCAGAATAGAATCCATTGATTCTTTTGCGTCTGTCACTACGCCCAACAATCGCGAGTTTGAAGCTCGTCACAGCCATTCAATCCTTGAATCCTACTCGGAATACCACAGACAAGGTTTAGACTTTTCGGATTCTCATGAACGCCGCCATCAATTCTAGCTTATACCACGAAGATTCTGATTACGGAATCTAAGAGATACTCATTCAATCTAATATAGAACGGAGGTGGTTGTCAGGCACACGTTCATGGATTGAGGAAGGTGATGAGTGTCACGGATCATCACTTTCTTCATAGTGAAGCGCGAATGAACATCTTAGATAGGAACAAGCGTGTTTGAATAAAAAACAGAGATAATTGCATTAATTCATCGGGACGCTGCAGAGCTCCTCACCCCCAACAATGGGGTTTAGAGACTCATGCCGTCAAAGAGTATAAAATTCAGATCTAAAAATGTCATGAGATACAAAATAAATCTCTAAAAGTTGTTTAAATACTAAACTTGTAACCTAGGTTTACAGAAAATAAATAAACTAAGATAGTTGGTGCAGAAATCCACTTTTGGGGCCCACTTGGTGTGTGCTGGGGCTGAGACTTAAGCTTCTCATGTGCCTGGGCTGTTTTTGGAGTTGAACGCCAGGTTTTAACCTATTTCTGGCGTTGAACTCCAACTTGTAACCTGTTTCTGGCACTGAACGCCAGACTGCAACATGGAACTGGCGTTGAACGCCATTTTACGTCATCTATCCTTGAGCAAAGTATAGACTATTATATATTTATGGAAAGCCCTGGATGTCTACTTTCCAACGAAATTGGGAGGGCGCCAATTAGACTCCTGTAGCTCTAGAAAATCCATTTTGAGTGTAGGGAGGTCAGAATCCAACAACATCTACAGTCCTTTTTCAGCCTAAATCAGATTTTTGCTCAGCTCCCTCAATTTCAGCCAGAAAATACCTGAAATCACAGAAAAATACACAAACTCATAGTAAAGTCCAGAAATGTAATTTTTATTTAAAACCTAATAAAAATATAATAAAAAGTGACTAAAACATATTAAAAACTACCTAAAAACAATGCCAAAAAGCGTATAAATAATCCGCTCATCACACTACTACTGAGAAAGAGCTTCTGGCTATTGTTTTTGCTCTGGATAAATTTCGAGCCTATTTACTTGGTGCTAAAGTAGTAGTGTACTCAGACCACGCTGCTCTAAAGTATTTATTAGCTAAAAAGAAGTCCAAACCAAGGCTTATACGTTGGATACTGCTACTACAAGAATTTGATTTAGAAATTAAGGACAGGAGTGGTAACCAGAATCTAGTGGCAGACCACTTGAGTTGCCTTGAGCACATTAGGGATGACTCCACCCCTATAGATGATAATTTCCCATTTCATAACCTGCAAGCAGTATCTGAAGTAGTCCCTTGGTATGAACCTGTAGCTAGTTATCTAGTTAGCCGCATTTTTCCTCCAAACTTTACTAAGCATCAAAGAGACAAGCTGAAAAGTGAGTCCAAATATTATATATGGGATGACCCATATTTATGGAGATATGGCACTAACCAGGTAATTAGACGGTGTTTGCCTCAATCAGAATTCCAGTCCATTTTAGAGGCCTGCCACTCATCTAAGAGTGGAGGACATTTTGGCCCTCAAAGAATAGCTAGAAAAATTTTAGACTATGGATTCTGGTGGCCTACTCTTTTTAAAGACGCTGCTGAATTTTGTAAATCTTGTTCCCCATGCCAAAGGTTTGGTAATATATCCAAGAGGGATGAGATGCCTCAACAGACTATGCTTTTCTGTGAAATTTTTGATGTTTGGGACATTGACTTCATGGGTCCATTTCCAAATTCTAATGGTCATTTCTATATATTGTTAGCTGTAGACTCCGTTTCTAAATGGGTGGAAGTAATTCCTACCGTACTGATGATGCTAACACTGTTGTTTCTTTTGTTAGAACCCATATTATTTGTCGCTTTGGATCACCACGAGCAATCGTGAGCGATCAAGGCACCCATTTCTGTAACAGGAGACTAACAGGATTACTGAAGAAGCATGGGATAGTTCATAAAGTGGCAACAGCCTACCATCCCCAGACTAATGGGCAAGCTGAGGTGTCTAACAGAGAGATAAAGAGTATATTGCAGAAGATAGTCAAACCTCATAGAAGAGACTGGAGCACCAGGCTACAAGATGCACTCTGGGCAAGAACAGCATACAAGACACCCATTGGAATAAGTCCCTTCCGCTTAGAATATGGAAAAGCCTGTCACCTTCCAGTTGAGGTAGAGCACAAAGCCTTTTGGGCAGTAAAGGAGTGCAATATGGATTTTGAGAAGGCCGGAATTGAGAGAAAGTTGCAACTGCAAGAATTAGAGAGCCTGCGCCTAGAAGCTTATGAGAACTCAAGGATGTACAAGGAAAAGATGAAGGCTGTGCATGATAAGCACATCAAGAGGAGAGAGTTCAAACCTGGGGACTTTATCCTCCTTTACAACTCTAGACTGAGGCTCATGCCAGGCAAGTTGAGATCAAGATGGGAAGGTCCATATAGAGTAGAGAAGGCTGAGCCATACGGAGTTTTCCACATAAGTCATCCTTCAAGCTCTGAATTCATCAAAGTTAATGGACATCGCTTAAAGCTATATCATGGTAAGAAGGCGACGAAAACCAAAGAGCTAGAGATCTTCATCTTGGAGGATCCATACACAGCAGAAGACTGAGCTAGTGGAGCATCCAACTTAAGGACGTTAAAGCAAAGTGCTGGGTGGGAGACAACCCACCGTGGTATGATCGTTTCTTTCTTTTATTTCTTTATTTCCTTTCTCAATAACTCTTCTCAGTACTAGTGACTATAGTTTACATCTTCATTTACACATTGCATAAAAGAAAGGGCACGCGACGCGTTCGCGTCACAGGTGAGTAAGAAAGAAAACTAAATCGAACAGAAAGTCACGCGAGAGTGTGGCTGGAGGCGTGCCTTAAGCACAGATTGATCCATGCGACCGCATCGCTGACGCATCCGCATCATGTGGGAAAAATGCCTCCCACGCGTCCACGTCACCTACGCGGACGCGTGACCTGAATATCGACGTAAGAAAGGGTGCATGGCCGAAAGTTGTGCTAGAGTGGGGCTGGACTGGCGCTAGACGCACAAGCCTTACCACGCGAACGCGTTCCCCATGCGTCCGCGTCGTATTCCAATATTGGCCACCCACGCGATCGCGTCCACCACGCGAACGCGTCACCCTGGAATTTGGCAACAATGAGTTTCGAACAAAAAGTTGTGCGAGCGCGAGGCTGCCCTCGCGCCAGTAGCACCGAACGAGTCACGCGTCCGCGTGACCGACGCGACCGCATCGATTCATATAAGCGCCATCCGCGCGAATGCGTACCCCACGCGTCCGCGTCGCTTGCGCCGCACAGCTCATCCTAATCTACCAAAATATCTTATCTTTCTCTTCAACAAATCCTACTTTTTCTTTTCCCTTCTTATTTCTTTCTTCCCATTTCTTCCTTCTTCCCTCTTTCTCACTTTCTACTTTCTCTCTCTCTCTCACCACCATTATCAAGATTTTTCTTTTCTTCTTCCCTCCTACTTTTCTATTCTTTTTCTTATTTTTATGTTTTCTTCTTCTTTTCTTTTTCTTTTCACTTTCCTTATCCATGTTTTCTTTTTCTTTCTTTTTCTTTTAATTGGTGTTGGAAATTTATTTAGGTCATTGTTTCTTATGATATGCTTGTGGATTATTGCAAAATTGTTTGGCAATTATATATTAATTTTTAAGGGTTGCTTGCATGTTCAATTAAATACTTTCAATAGCTTATTTACCAGGCATGCTATGTATTTGTGAAAATGCCCATATGGCATTGTACAGCATTTTGAGATTTCTTTTAATCTACTATTTTAATTGCTTGCTTTTCACAAAAACCCTTCTTTTATTTTATTATTTAAATATAATTGTTATTACAAACAGGTTATTAGTTTGAAAGGCTTGGTAATCTTACTTGAACATTGAATGCTTAATCTATGCTACTCATGCCTTTGCCTACATGCCAATAAACACCTTACATTTAATTGTCATCATGTGCACTTGCTATATTTCCATTGATGATTTTTCACATGTAGTCATGACCATGTGTTAACATCATTCATCTTTTAATGTGCATTGATTACCACCTTTCCCATTCTCTTCCTCGCTCTAACCCTTGACATTTTAACATACTTTCTCTTTTCTTTCTTTTAGGATGGCCACCAAAAAAGGCAAAGCGAAAGTTACTCCCAAACCACCAGTAAGAAGAGGAACAAAAAGAGCTTTAGTAGCAGAGCCATCTTCAACTGCAGTTAAGCCCTCAACAAAAAGAATTAAAAGGATTATAAAGGTTGATGAAAAAGAGAAAGCTTTCCCAGCAAAAAACACTGCGCGATTTACCAATCGCTACTGTGAGCAGATGTTCCCCATACTGGCAGAAAGGAGTTACAACAATGAATACCTTCTTATCCTCCTGACCCGTATTGCTGAATTTGTTGAGCCGCAAATTGAACGAAGACAATGGAGTTTCCTACAGAGACAGCCATGGTAGGTTAATCTTTCCTGGGTAGTCGAGTTCTACTCTAATTTTCACCTGCCAACCCTGCAGTCTATCTATGTCCGACAGAAGCAAGTCCCCATTACAGAAGAGGCCATTTAGCGAGCTTTAGATCTTCCCCCTTCTCCAGAAGGACTGGACGCATTTCAAGAGGCCGCACTCAAGCGCCAGATGTACCAATTTGACTGGGATGCTATTCTTAGAGTTATCGCACTACCTAGCAGTAGATGCATCTACGGATACCATCGTTCCCGCCCTAAGGGAATATTGGCTTTCGCACTTACCTTGGAGGCTCGCGTATAGGCACAGATTATGTCCCATTACGTCTTTCCGAGCACCCACGAGTCCTCCTTCACTGCAGACATGGCTGTTCTACTATGGTGCATCCTTACAAACCAGCCTCTGAACCTACCAAGACACATCCAGAATGCTATGGGACACGTACAAATTACAGGCAACTTACCTTTTCTTGCCTTGGTTTTAGATCTCGTCTCAGCAGCCGGAGTCTCCTACAGAGCTAGAGACACCAAAGCCATGCTCCCACGGGATGATCAGTACGTCCCTAACGGGAAATATATCAGACTTCCAGCAACCACTACGAGCCAGCCTACTGAACCGGCTGAAGACATTCCTCCTTCAACACCACAAGCACCTACAACAAACCAACTGCTCCATCAGATACTTGAGAGGTTGGATCGGCAAGAACACAAAGCAAAGCTAAGAGAGCGCCGTAACAAGCGCCGATTCACATACCTCAAGGAGCTACTTATGGAAAAATATAAAGAACCAGACACCCCGGACTCCACTTCATTTACCAGCACAGGGAGTCATGACGGTCCCGACTGTGGAGATACTGCTACCAACCCACCTTTGTTCTTGACAGATGGCACCGAGGACGGTGCAAAGCCTTAAGTGTGGGGAGGTTGGTCAGTACCTGACTTTCGGAGGTAATTTCTCTTCCCTAACACCAATAAAATAGGATATTTAGTTAGTTTTTCTTTTGTAGAATAGGAAAAATTGCATAGTAATAGTTTAGTTGCATGCATGTTCTACTTGATTGAAAAGATAATAAGTTTCTTCTAAGACTCTATTTTTAGAATAAAATTTCACTAATTTTAATCAAAACTTTTATGTTAAATTTGCTTGAAGTTGTATCTGGAACATGGTTACACAACCTGTGAGACTTTGAGCCTAAATACATGGTTACATTATTTAACCATAATTATTTTATTCTTATGTATTTACTTCTCTATGATTGTAATCTATATTTTGTTTCATCCTATATGTCCAATGTTTAATATATTTATATGCTTGTATATGATTGAGGCCATTATTTGTTTAGCTCACTTATCCCAAATAAGCCTACCCTTTCAATTACCTTTGTTAGCCACTTTGAGCCTTTAAATCCTATTTGTTCTTTATTTTACCACATCACCAGCCTTAAGCAGAAAAATAATTATATATCCCAATTGAATCTTTGGTTAGCTTGAGATAGAATTGTGTGTTAATTGAGTATGGGAAGATTGTGGGAACAAAAGGTAATATGGGAATGTGTCATGATAATATAATGGGAATTTGGGTACCTACTCATGTGAAACTATAAAAGAAAAATTAAAATTCTATGTGCATTTATAAGATGTGTTTATTTTAATGTTAAAAAAAAAAACAAAAATATTCAATAATTAATAAGGGGACAAAAATGACCCCAATGCTAAGTTAAAATTCAAGGATCAATGCATATACGATAAAATCAAAATAAAAGTTGATACATGAGTAAGGAATGTGAAAGGGAAATTTTGGGTAGCTAGGTATGAAATTTAAGTTATATAGAATATATATATGTGTGTTAGGTGAAAGCTTGGGTTAATTAAAGATTCAATTTATAATCTTACTTAGCCATATATGTACCCTTACCCTTACCTTGGCCCCATTACAACCTTGAAAAGACCTCATGATGTTTGCATTGGTGCATTAAATGTTGTTGATTGGTTAGGTGAAGAACAAAAATTAGGAAGCATGATTATCCTATACACTAGAGAGATTAGAGCGTACATACATCATCAGTGAGGGTTCAATGCTTAAATTCTATGTTCCCTACTTTCATGAGCTACCTTCTTGTATTTTTATCTGTTGTTACTGTATAAGAATTGAACTAGTGGAATTTGATTTGTGATTGTCTTGAAGAGCTTATTTACTTTTAACCAAGTGGACAAGAATCATATAGTTGCATTCATATGTATAGGTTGCATTGCATAACATGAGTTTTACATGTTCCTGCACATTTATTTTATCTCCTTCAACTAAGCATGAGGACATGCTAATGTCTAAGTGTGGGGAGGTTGATAAACTATTATTTTATGGTTTATATTGTGTTTAATTGTGTGGTGTTATCAAATCTTTACCCACTTATTCATTAAATTAGTATGTATTTACAATTCCTTCCCAAAATTACTCTATGGTTGAAAACTTGCTTCCTAGAGACTTTTAATTATGTATTTTAATTCTCCTTTATTCCATTCGATGCCGTGATCTGTGTGTTAAGTGTTTCAGGCTTTATAGGGCATGAATGACTTGGAGATTGGAAAGGAGGCTTGCAAAAATGGAAGGAACACAAGAAATTGAGTAGATGACCAGCGAGAAGCGACGCAGACGCATGGCTCACGCGACCGTGCGAATTAGAGGAAATTGCAGTGACGCGCTCGCGTGCCTGACGCGAACGCATGGATTGGAAACTGCACAAGTGACGCGAATGGGTGGACGACACGCACGCGTGGCAAGGCAAAATGCTGGATGACGCGAATGCGTGGATGACGCAATCGGGTGACGTGCGTGATCTGCAGAGTCTGCAGAATTCGCTGGGGGCGATTTTGGGCCCTGTTTTGACCCAGTTTTCGGCCCAGAAAAGCAGATTAGAGCCAAGGAACATGTAGAGACGAACAACGACATTCATTCCGCATTTAATTTTAGATTTTAGATCTGAATTTATCATGTCTTTCTTTATTTCCTTTTCTTATTTCGTGAATTTTACAATCATAATGAGCGAGTAGTTCCATAACCTGATTGGGAGTTGGTTGAAAGGAGAACCTTGAGTTGGAATGTTCAAGAGTAAAATTATAATTGGGTTTAGCATTGGGTCGCCCTCTAGTCACTGACACTAGTCCTTCCCAAGGGAGAGGATTAGAACTTGTGAATAGAAACCGACTTCCAACTTGCTTAACTTTCCTTTATTTGGTAAAGGATAACTGAACAAGCAACCTTTAATTATCAATTTGATATTGGGAAAACTCCAACAAGGATAGGACTTCCAACTAATCTACTCCCGGTCAAGGTTTTTATTTAAATTACATAAATTCTCTGATTTATTTTTCTGTCTATCAAACTCAACCCCTTTTGGAAAACATCTGATTAATAAAATAGCACATCTTTCTGCAACTCGTTAGGAGACGACATGGGATTCATACTCTCAGTATTTTAATTCTAATTTTGTGACAACCCTTCTAAATTGATAAGTAGATTTTTGGTTGGTTAAGAACTATACTTGCAACGTATCTCTTATAATAATTTCTTAACTCGCCAATTTCTGCCACGTCATGCTTCATCATTCAAAATTAATAACTCCAAGCTTTGATGGAGTTCTTCACAAACCATGGGCTCCCAAAGTTGTTCCACACCTTGTAATCTAGGATCCCACACTTTGTTTTCACACCCGTCTTCAAGTTGATCGCATTGGTTCCCTCCGGATGGTAAGAAAGTTGAACTCTCATGTGAGCACCAAACGATCCTCCTAGACCGATTCAATTGAGCACTTCACCAATCCATGCTCCTCAATTTTGAGCTTCCAACCATAATGAGCCTAGACTTACAACGCCAACCACTAAACATCCTCCTCTTACGCTTAATTCCACAAAGCGCCCTAAGTTGGCCATCTGTCTCAAGCAAACCACATTCAAGTGGGATAATAAAGCTAATAGTTAGAAGTTTTACCCACTCAAATAAAGGATTAGATGACAACATAGGTGGAGGAGTTCCCAACGGTCTTGACAAAGCATGCTCTACTCCCGTCCATCCTCTTCTAGAGGCATCCACCACTTGGCAATGTTCTTCAAGCTCTACCTCTTGCCAAGCTTCCTCAAGTTCACATTCTTCTTCACCAAATTCTTCTATCCCTTCCCCATCACTCAAATCATAAATAAGAGGTTTAGTGAAGTCTACCTCAACATCAATTCCAAGCATAACGGGGAAGGACTCATCAAGCTCAAAAGGATCATATGTTGGTATGGAATCATCATAAATAGGAGGGCCTATTACTTGGGACACTTCTTCTAATTCTTCAATCACATTGTGCCTTGGAGGTTGTTCACTCTCCTCCTCAACATCAACTTCAAAATCCATGGAATATGGCTCTTCAATTTGTGATTCCTTTATGTACTCAACATATCCTAAGGCTCCAACCACTACTTCCTCTTGTTCAATAATCTCTACCTCCTCCTTTTGTTGTATTTCTTGCTTTAACTCCTCTTCTTCACCTTGGAGCTTCAAGTTCATTCTCTAACTAAGCTCTTTGGGTACTTCTCCACATTCAACAATGGGAGTACTTGAGATGTATGAGCTTAGGTGAGAGGTTATGCGACTAACGGCTTCTACCATGATAGTCGTCTTTGCTCTTAACTCCTCAAACTTTTTTTCATCCTCCTCATGTTTCCTTAAGATACGAGATTCAAGATCTTTCAGTTCTAGCATGAGGGCTTCATCAGGAGGTGGTGGTGGAAGAGAGGGTTCATTGTTTGAGGGAAGGTTGTTGTAATTGGAAGGTGGTTCATATTGGTGAAATTTTTGAGGTGGTGTGTGTGGACTTTGTGGTCCATGGGAGTATTAGTATTGGAATCACGGTGGCTCTACGTATGGTTGATATGGTGGCTGGTATGGTGGATATGGGTTGGGGTCATATGGAGGTGAATGGCGGTATGAGGCTTGTGAGTATGGTGGAGGGTTATATTGAGGAGGGGTTTCATATGCATATGATGATTGTGGTTGAAAACCACAATGAGGGTCATCACACACATTAGATTGGTATGCATCTTGGAGTGGTTCTTGCTCATAGTACATTAGTAGAGGTTGTTGTCATGGAGGTTGATCAAATGCTTGAGGCTCCTCCCACCTTTGGTTGTTCCTTCCTTGATGCATGTTACCATTGTAATTTTCGTCTCCCACAACATAGTTAGAACCACACTAATAGCCAAAAGGATGAGAATTCATAGTGTCAAGAGAAAATAAAAATAAATACTAATAAGAAACAAAGAAAACCAAATACTAAAACTAGCAAAAACTAGCAAACAAACCCAAAAATCAAGCTATTCACAATATATACAATAGCCAATAACATAGCACCATTGCAATTCCCCAACAACGGCGCCATTTTGATAGTTGAGAATTTTTGTTGATATAGAATTTCCTCAAATGAAATCTCGTTGCTAGTATAGTTCTACACCAACAAACAATCCTCCCAATCAAAAATTTTGGTTTTGTCACGAGTACAAACCCCAATAAGAATTAACCGAAGTATTTAGACTTCGGGTCGTCACACAAGGAATTGCAATGAAGTGAATGATTATTGGCTATGAAGGGACAAGGGGTTTGATTGATAAAGGGCAAGAAAATAAATGGGGAAGAAGGTGGATGGCAAGAAAAGTAAATCAAGTAAGTGGTGCACGAATTGTGAATCACACTTTTCACAACTCGTACCACTGACCAGCAAGTGCACTGGATCGTCCAAGTAATACCTCACGTGAGTAAGGGTCGAATCCCACGGAGATTGTTGGTTTGAAGCAATCTATGGTTATCTTGTAAATCTTATTCAGGAAGTCAATTATGTTTATCAGTTGAATTGCAAATAAACAATAGAGCATGGATTAAAGGTTACTTGTTATGCAGTAATGGAGAATATGTCGGAGTTTTGGAGATGCTTTGTCTTCTGAATCTCTGCTTTCCTCTGTCTTCTTGTTCACCTACGCACGTCCTCCTATGGCAAGCTGTGTGTTGGTGGATCACCGTTGTCAATGGCTACCTTCCATCCTTCCAGTGAAAACTACGCTCACGCGCTCTGTCACAGCACGGTTAATCACCGGTTGGTTCTCGATCCGGTTGGAGTAGGATTTACTATCCTTTTGCGTCTGTCACTAATGCCCAGCCTTCAGGAGTTTGAAGCTCGTCACAGTCATTCAATCCTTGAATCCTACTCGGAATACCACAGACAAGGTTTAGACTTTCCGGATTCTCATGAATGCCGCCATCAGTTCTAGCTTGTACCACGGAGATTCTGATTAAGAAATCTAAGAGATACTCATTCAATCGTATATAGAACGGAGGTGGTTGTCAGGCACACGTTCATGATTTGAGGAAGGTGATGAATATCACAGGTCATCACCTTCATCACAGTTAAGCGCGAATGAACATCTTAGATAGGAACAAGCGTGTTTGAATGGAAAACAGAAATACTTGCATTAATTCATCGAGACACAGCAGAGCTCCTCACCCCCAACAATGGGGTTTAGAGACTCATGCCGTCAGAGAATACAAAGTTTAGATCTAAAAAATGTCATGAGATACAAAATAAGTCTCTAAAAGTTGTTTAAATACTAAACTAGTAGCCTAGGTTTACAAAAATGAGTAGACTATGATGGATGATGCAGAAATCCACTTCTGGGGCCCACTTGGTGTGTGCTGGGGCTGC
>NC_029794.2:54164494-54165902 GCF_000816755.2 Arachis ipaensis
TATAAATTCCAAACTATCAATGAAACAGAGCTTTAATCATATGAGCGGGGACTAGTAGCTTTTTGCTTTTGAACAGTTTTGGCATCTCACTTTATCCATTGAAGCTCAGAGTGATTGGCATCTATAGGAAATTAGAATTTAGATAGTGTTATTGATTTTCTTAGTTCAGTGTGATGATTCTTGAACACAGCTTCTTTATGAGTCTTGGCCGTGGCCCTAAGCACTTTGTTTTCCAGTGTTACTACCGGATACATAAATGCCACAGACACATAATTGGGTGAACCTTTCTCAGATTGTGACTCAGCTTTGCTAAAGTCCACAATTAGAGGTGTCCAGAGTTCTTAAGCACACTCTTCTTTTAGCTTTTGGATCTTGACTTTAGCCGCTCAGTCTCAAGTTTTTCACTTGACACCTTCACACCACAAGCACTTGGTTAGGGACAGCTTGGTTTAGCCGCTTAGACCAGGATTTTATTCCTTTAGGCCCTCCTATCCACTGATGCTCAAAGCCTTGGGATCCCTTTTATTTGCCCTTGCCTTTTGGTTTTAAGGGTTATTGGCTTTTTCTGCTTGCTTTTTCTTTTTCTTTCTCTCTCTCTCTCTCTTTTTTTTTTTTTTGCAAGCTTTGTTCTTTGCTGCTTTTTCTTGCTTCAAGAATTATTTTTATGATTTTTTCAGATTATCAATAACATGTCTCATGTTCATCATTCTTTCAAGAGCCAACATATTTAACAGTCTTAAACAACAAATTCAAAAGATATATGCACTGTTCAAGCATTCATTCAGAAGACAGAAAGCATTGCCACCACATTTAACTAATTAGAATTTCTTTTATTTAAAACTCGAAATTTGATTGCCTCTTATTCAAAAGATCTACTACTTTATTCATGTTTGCTGATGATGAGAAAAATAAATTATAGCTTAATTGGAGATAAAATCAAAATAGATACTAATTACTACTATATGACTCCTAAGGTACTTCTATAAGGACACTGTCACAGAGTTAAGGCAGAAATTGGAAATTAACAACCTTTATTCTGGGGGAACGGGGGTTCCTCTGATCCTTGGGGTGCTTGGTCCTACAAGAGAAGACTTTTGGCGCTTCAATTCCCTTAAGTCACGCCCCTGCTCCTCTTGTTCTTTAAACATATAGGTCAGTATTTGACTGTGTTACTTCTGTTCTTTTATTATTTGCTCCATAGCTTCCCGTATCTTGGTAACAGACGTCTCAAGATACTCCCAGTATTTAGATTGAGGGATCTCTGGGAGGAATTCCTGTGCTCTCTTCTTGATGGGATCCTCCTGTGCTTGTTGTTTTTCTATTGATGCTTTGGTGATTGACTTTTCAATTAGGATATATTCAGTTATTCCCATCCTTACTCCAGCATCCTTGCAGAGCAGAGAAATCA
>NC_029794.2:54165933-54213856 GCF_000816755.2 Arachis ipaensis
CTTTAGGAGCCATGATCTTAATGATCTCGGGTAAACACACCAAACTTAGAGGTTTGCTTGTCCTCAAGCAAAAGAAAAGAAAGGAGAGGGATAGAAGGAGAGCTAGGTGCAATTGTTGATTGAGGAGGAGGGAGGCCGAACCCAAATTTAAAGGGATGGGGGGGTGGGTTTTCGAAAAATTGGAAAAGATAAGATAAAAAGATTGAGTTGAAAAAGATAAGATAGAAGATATAGTTTAATTTTGAAAAGATATGATAGATTTTTGGAAAAGATAAATCTAAATTTTGAAAAAGATAATATGGAGATTTGAAAAAGATATGGATTAGTTGAAAAGATTTTTGAGTGAAAAAGATAGATTTGTTTTCAGAAAAGATTTGAAAAGAGTTGGATTGAATTTGGAAAGATGGATTTTTAGAAATTAAGGATTTTAGAAATCAGGGTTCTTGACATGTTTATGTAAAAATCATGCATTGAAGCATAAAATTTTAAATTAAAATGGAAATACGTGTGGAAAAAATGAATTTGGCTCCTCCCTGCCTTCCTGGCGTTTGAACGCCCAAACACTACCTGTTTTGGGCGTTCAGCGCCCAAATGCTGCTCTCCTGGGTGTTCAACGCCCAGCTGCTGCCATTACTGGCGTTCAACGCCCAGTGGGTGCCCCTTTCTGGCCTTGAACGCCCAGCTGCTACCATCACTGGCGTTCAGCGCCCAGTGGATGCCCATTTTGGGCGTTGAACGCCCAAAATGCACTGTTACTGGCGTTTTCGTGCCAGTGGGATCTTTTTCTCTGTTTTGTGTGCCGAGGTCTTCTGTAAATGATTATTTACCTTTTTATCAATGAACTCTATATAAACAAATAAAAATAAAAATAGAAATAGGGCGAAATGCTTAAAGGATTGTTGCCCCATGGCTGGGTTGCCTCCCAGCAAGCGCTTCTTTATTGTCTTTAGCTGGACCTTGCTGAGCTTTTAATCTAGCTTCAGCCTTGCATTACATAGCCCAAATGGCATCCTTCTATAAGCAAACACTCCGGATGGACATGTGAATGCTGTTTTCTCTTGATCCTGGGGATCTACTGCAATCTGTTTATAACCTGAGTAGCCATCCAAAAAGCAGTAATAATCATGACCTGCTAGTCTTTCTAGCATCTGGTCTATGAATGGTAAAGGAAAATGATCCTTTCTGGTGGCTGTATTGAGCCTTCTGTAGTCAATACACATGCACCACCCTGTAACTGTTCTTGTAGGAACCAGTTCATTTTTTCATTATGATGAATTTGGAAAGATCCCTTTTTTGGGACGACTTGAACAGGGCTCACCCAGGGGCTATCAGAAATAGGATAAATAATCCCAGCCTCTAGTAGTTTGGTGACCTCTTTCTGCACCACTTCTTTCATGGCTGGATTTAGCCGCCTCTGTGGTTGAACCACTGGTTTGGCATTATCCTCCAATAGGATTTTGTGCATGCATCTAGCTGGGCTTATGCCCTTAAGGTCACCTATGGACCACCCAAGAGCTGTCTTGTGTCTCCTTAGCACTTGAATAAGTGCTTTCTCTTCCTGTGAATTTAAAGCAGAGCTTATGATCACTGGAAAAGTATCACCTTCTCCCAGAAATGCATATTTCAAGGATGGTGGTAATGGCTTGAGCTTGGGTTTAGGAGGTTTTTCCTCTTTCAGAAGAAATTTCAGAGGCTCTTTCAGGTCCTCTGAATCCTCCAAATCAGGCTGAACATCTTTAAAGATGTCTTCCAACTCTGATTCGAGACTGTCAGCCATGTTGATCTCTTCTACCAAAGAGTCAATAAGATCAACTTTCATGCAGTCTGTTGATGTGTCTGGATGCTGCATGGCTTTGACAGCGTTCAACTTAAACTCATCATCATTGACTCTCAGGGTTATTTCCCCCTGTTGGACGTCAATGAGTGATCGTCCAGTTGCTAGGAAGGGTCTTCCTAGAATGAGATTAGCATTCTTGTGCTCCTCCATTTCCAGCACAACAAAGTCAGTGGGAAAGGCGAATGGCCCAACTCTGACAATCCTGTCCTCAATCACGCCTGATGGGTATTTAGTGGAACCATCAGCAAGTTGGAGACATATCCGGGTTGGTTTAACTTCTTCAGTTAAGCCAAGCTTCCTGATAGTGGATGCAGGTATTAGGTTGATGCTTGCCCCAATATCGCATAAAGCTGTCTTGGTACAATTACCTTCTAATATGCATGGTATCAGAAAACTCCCAGGGTCTTTAAGCTTTTCGGGAAAGCTTTTCAAAATGACTGCACTGCATTCTTCAGTGAGGAAAACTCTTTCTATTTCTCTCCAATCCTTTTTATGACTCAAGATCTCTTTCATGATCTTGGCATAAGAAGGTATTTGCTCAAGTGCTTCTGCAAATGGAATCTTTATTTCAAGAGTCCTGAGATAATCTGCAAAGCGAGCAAATTGCTTATCCTGCTCCTCTTTCCGGAGTTTTTGAGGATAAGGTATCTTGGCATTATATTCTTCAACCTTAGTTGCTGCAGGTTTATTGCCTACAGAAGTGGTTGAAGAAGCCTTTTTAGAGGGGTTGTTATCAGCAATTGTGTGTGTCTGATCCCTCACTGGCACTTGAGTGCCAGAGTTAGAAGCTGGAGTGAAACTGGACGCCAGCTCCTTGTCTGCTCCTGGCGTCTGAACGCCAGAACTGTGCCTATTTTGGGTGTTCAGCGCCGGATCTTGCCCCTTTTGGGCGTTCAACGCCAGATCCTTGCCCATTTCTGGCGTTGAACGCCAGTCCTGCCTTGTTTCTGGCGCTGAACGCCAGTTCTGAGCATGGTCTGGGCGTTCAGCACCAGCCTTCCACCAATTTTCTGACGTCTTAGCGCCAGAATTATTTTTTCCTGGGCTCTTACTGTCCTCAGGTGAATCTTTGGTGGGTTGCTCATTTCTTAGCTTTTTGCTGCCTTGAGGTGGGGTATTTAATGTTTTCCCACTTCTTAGTTGAACTGCTTGGCATTCTTCTGCTATTTGCCTTGACAGCTGCTGCTTTGTTTGCTTAAACTGTTCATCCATATGTATATTAGCCATCCTTGTTTCTTGTAACCTGTCTTTAAATTCGGCTAACTGCTTTGTTAGAAAGTCCAATTGCTGATTGAATTCAGCAGTTTGTTTTACAGGACTGAGTTCAGCAGTTACTGTTTTAACCTCAAAAAAATTTAAATTTTGAAATAAAAATCTGAATTTTAGAAATATATTTCGAAAATTTGTTTTTAAAATAGAGAGAAAAGATATTTTTGATTTTTTTTTTTTTGAGGAAAGAGAAAAACAATAAGATAGCACAAGATTTAAAATTTTTAGATCTAATGCTCCTTATTTTCGAAAATTTTGGAGGGAAAACACCAAGGAACACCAAACTTAAAAATTTTAAGATCAAGACACAAAAACACAAAGGAAGAACACCAAACTTAAAATTTTTAGAAAACCAGAATAAATTTTCAAAAATTTTAAGGAAAATCAACAAGAAAATACCAAACTTAAAGTTTGGCACAGGATTTAATAGAGAAAATATTATTTATGAAAAAGATTTTAAAAAGAGTGTACCCAACTGCCACGGGCTTGGACTAATGCTCTAGCCAACTAGGCAGTAAATGTAACACTTATTTTAAAGAAGGATATTTTTAACCAAGAACAATAATAAGAGACTCTAAACCAAAAAGAAAAATTTTCCTAATCTAAGCAACAAAATAATCCGTCAGTTGTTCAAACACGAACAATCCCCGGCAACGGCGCCAAAAACTTGGTGCACGAATTGTGAATCACACTTTTCACAACTCGTACCACTGACCAGCAAGTGCACTGGATCGTCCAAGTAATACCTCACGTGAGTAAGGGTCGAATCCCACGGAGATTGTTGGTTTGAAGCAATCTATGGTTATCTTGTAAATCTTAGTCAGGAAGTCAATTATGTTTATCACTTGAATTGCAAATAAACAATAGAGCATGGATTAAAGGTTACTTGTTATGCAGTAATGGAGTATATGTCGGAGTTTTGGAGATGCTTTGTCTTCTGAATCTCTGCTTTCCTCTGTCTTCTTGTTCACCCACGCACGTCCTCCTATGGCAAGCTGTGTGTTGGTGGATCACCGTTGTCAATGGCTACCTTCCATCCTTCCAGTAAAAACTACGCTCACGCGCTCTGTCACAGCACGGCTAATCACCGGTTGGTTATCGATCCGGTTGGAATAGGATTTACTATCCTTTTGCGTCTGTCACTAATGCCCAGCCTTCAGGAGTTTGAAGCTCGTCACAGTCATTCAATCCTTGAATCCTACTCGGAATACCACAGACAGGGTTTAGACTTTCCGGATTCTCATGAATGCCGCCATCAGTTCTAGCTTGTACCACGGAGATTCTGATTAAGGAATCTAAGAGATACTCATTCAATCGTATATAGAACGGAGGTGGTTGTCAGGCACACGTTCATGATTTGAGGAAGGTGATGAATGTCACAGGTCATCACCTTCATCACAGTTAAGCACGAATGAACATCTTAGATAGGAACAAGCATGTTTGAATGGAAAACAGAAATACTTGCATTAATTCATCGGGACACAGCAGAGCTCCTCACCCCCAACAATGGGGTTTAGAGACTCATGCCATCAGAGAATACAAAGTTTAGATCTAAAAAATGTCATGAGATACAAAATAAGTCTCTAAAAGTTGTTTAAATACTAAACTAGTAGCCTAGGTTTACAAAAATGAGTAGACTATGATGGATGATGCAGAGATCCACTTCTGGGGCCCACTTGGTGTGTGCTGGGGCTGAGAACACTTGGTGTGTGCTTGGGCTGAGCTTGAAGTTTACACGTGGAGAGGTCATTCTTGGAGTTGACGCCAGTTTTTGTGCCAGTTTGGGTGTTCAACTCTGGTTTTGGCTTTTTTTCTGGCGCTGGACGCCAGATTTGGGCAGAGAACTGGCGTTGAACGCCAGTTTACGTCATCTATCCTTGTGCAAAGTATGGACTATTATATAATGCTGGAAAGCTCTGGATGTCTACTTTCCAACGCAATTGGAAGCATGCCATTTCGAGTTCTGTAGCTCCAGAAAATCCACTTTGAGTGCAGGGAGGTTGATGAGCGGATAATTTATACGCTTTTTGGCATTGTTTTTAGTATGTTTTTAGTAGGATCTAGTTACTTTTAGGGATGTTTTCATTAGTTTTTATGTTAAATTCACATTTCTGGACTTTACTATGAGTTTGTGTGTTTTTCTGTGATTTCAGGTATTTTCTGGCTGAAATTGAGGGACTTGAGCAGAAATCAGATTCAGAGGTTGAAAAAGGACTGCTGATGCTGTTGGATTCTGACCTCCCTGCACTCAAAGTGGATTTTCTGGAGCTACAGAACTCGAAATGGCGCGCTTCCAATTGCGTTGGAAAGTAGACATCCAGAGCTTTCCAGAAATATATAATAGTCCATACTTTGGCCAAGAATTGATGACGTAAACTGGCGTTCAACGCCAGCCTTCTGCCCAAATCTGGCATCCAGCGCCAGAAAAGGAGCCAAAACAAGAGTTGAACGCCCAAACTGGCACAAAAGCTGGCGTTCAACTCCAAGGAGGNNNACGTAAGGTATTACTTGGACGACCCAGTGCACTTGCTGGTTAGTTGTATCGAAGTTGTGACAATTATGTATTAAGATCAAAGCACCAAGCTTTGGAGCCATTACCAAGGATTGTTCGAGCCTGGAGATCACAATTTCGTGCACCAAGTTTTTGGCGCCGTTGCCGGGGATTGTTCGAGTTTGGACAACTGACGGTTCATCTTGTTGCTCAGATTGGGTAACTTTCTTTTTGTTTTCTTTCAAAAAAAAAAACTTTTCAAAAATAATTTCAAAAATCTCTCATCTGTTTTCGAAAAAAAAAATGTTTTCAAAAATAAATTATTCTATGGCTTCAGAATTTTTAAGAATGAATTCTAGTGTTTCATGAAGCATGTTGAAGCCTGGCTGGCTGTAAAGCCATGTCTAAATTTATTTGGACTGAGGCTTTCAATTTGTTATCAAGAGCAATTTAGTTGTTGCTCATCTACCTGCGACATGGTTGCTAATAACCAGTTCATGTACACTTCTGAAAGGAATCCTGTGAGTAATGGGACGCCTATGAAGAAGGGAGTTCTTGAGGTTGATACTCTGAATGCCACATTGGCTCAGAACAAAATATTGACTCAGCAAGTCAATATCATTTCTCAGAGTCTGCATGGAATGCAAGCTGCATCCAACAGTACTCAAGAGGCACCTTCTGAAGAAGAAGCCTATGATCCTGAGAACCCTGCAATAGCAGAGGTAAATTACTTAGGTGAACCTTATGGAAACACAAACTCAGCAACAGACAGAGAACTCTGAACAAAATGCTTCTAATTTAGCAAATCTAGTCTCTGATCTATCTAAGGTCACTGTAAGTTTCATGAATGAAACAAGGTCTTCCATTAGAAATCTGGAAGCACAAGTGGGCCAGCTGAGTAAAAGGATCACTGAAATCCCTCCTAGTACTCTCCCAAGCAATACAGAAGAGATTCCAAAAGGAGAGTGCAAGGCCATTGACATAAGTGCCCTGGCCGAACCTGTGAGGAGAGGAGAGGACGTGAATCCCAAGGAGGAAGACCTCCTGGGACGTCCAGTGAGAACAGGCATGGTTCTGGCGTTCAACGCCAGAAATGGCACACAGATGGGCGTTGAACGCCCAAAATGGCCACCAACCTGGCGCTGAACGCCCAGAGTTGGGTACAAAGGCATTCTTACATGCCTAAGGGGTGCAGGGATGTAATTCCTTGAACACCTCAGGATCTGTGGACCCCACAGGATCCACTCAGGATCTGTGGACCCCACAGGATCCCCACCTACCTCCACTCACTTCTTCTCACCACTCTCTTTCACACAACCCCATAAACACTCTTCCCAAAAAAACCCCTCACCAATCACCTCAATCTCTCTTCCCCACTAAACCTTCACCACTCACATCCATCTCCTCTTCCCCATAAACCTACCTCATAAACTCCACCTACCTTCAAAATTCAAAACCAATTTCCCACCCAAACCCACCCATATGGCCGAACCATAACCCCCCTCCCTTCCCTATATAAAGCCCTCCACTCTTCTTCAAATTCACACAACACAACCCTTCTATACCCTTCTTGGCCGAACCACATCACCCTCTCCCTCTCCTCCATTTCTTCTTCTTCATCATCTATTCTTTTTTTTATTGCTCGAGGGCGAGCAATATTCTAAGTTTGGTGTGGTAAAATCATAGCTTTTTTGTTTTTCCATTACCATTGATGGCATCTAAGACCGGAGAATCCTCTAGAAGAGGAAAAGGGAAGATAAAAGCTTCCACATCCGAGTCATGGGAGATGGAAAGATTCATCTCCAAAGCCCATCAAGACCACTTCTATGATGTTATGGCCAAGAAGAAGGTGATCCCTGAGGTCCTGGATTCTGACCTCCCTGCACTCAAAGTGGATTTTCTGGAGTTACAGAACTCGAAATGGCGCGCTTCCAATTGCGTTGGAAATTAGACATCCAGAGCTTTCCAGCAATATATAATAGTCCATACTTTGGCCAAGAATTGACGACGTAAACTGGCGTTCAACGCCAGCCTTCTGCCCAAATCTGGCATCCAGCGCCAGAAAAGGAGCCAAAACCAGAGTTGAACGCCCAAACTGGCACAAAAGCTGGTGTTCAACTCCAAGGAGGACCTCTACACGTGTAACACTCAAAGTGGCGTTAGTGACAGACGCAAAAGGATAGTAAATCCTATTCCGGCATGATCGAGAACCGACAGATGAATAGCCGTGCCGTGACAGGGTGTGTGAGCATATTATTCACTGAGAGGATAAGATGAAGCCATTGACAAGGGTGATGCCTCCAGACGATTAGCCGTGCCATGACAGGGCATTGGATCATTTTCCCGTGAGATGACCGAAAGTAGCCATTGACAGTGGTGATGTACCACATAAAGCCAGCCATGGAAAGGAGTGAGACTGATTGGATGAAGATAGCAGGAAAGCAGAGGTTCAGAGGAACGAAAAGCATCTCCATTCGCTTATCTGAAATTCCTACCAATGAATTACATAAGTATCTCTATCCCTATTTTATTATATAATATTCGAAAACACCATTATCACTTTATATCTGCCTGACTGAGATTTACAAGGTAACCATAGCTTGCTTCATACCAACAATCTCCGTGGGATTCGACCCTTACTCACGTAAGGTATTACTTGGACGACCCAGTGCACTTACTGGTTAGTTGTATCGAAGTTGTGACAATTATGTATTAAGATCAAAGCACCAAGCTTTGGAGCCATTACCAGGGATTGTTCGAGCCTGGAGATCACAATTTCGTGCACTAGAGGTCAGAATCCAACAGCATCAGCAGTCCTTTTTCAGCCTTAATCAGATTTCAGCTCAGCTCCCTCAATTTCAGCCAGAAAAATACCTGAAATTACAGAAAAGCACACAACTCATAGTAAAGTCCAGAAATATGAATTTTTCCTAAAAACTAATGAAAATAGACTAAAAACTAACTAAAACATACTCAAAACTATATGAAATTAACCCCAAAAAGCGTATAAAATATCCGCTCATCAGTAAGCAATTAAAGAAAGCAATTACTAAAGAGAGACATTCATGGCAAGGGTTGAGAATATAGGCTTTCTATCCTAGTCATACAATGATTAATTCATCTTATTTAGTCAACCCCAACAAACGGAAGAAGGTATCATGTTATCCTCACATAGGGAGAATGTCAAACAAGACTAATCAATCACATCACAATAATAAACAAGAATTTATCTTATTTCGTCATCCCCAATATTGGAAGAAGGTGTAAGTTATCTTCCATGAGAGAAAGTCAAACAAGACTAGCTAATCTCAATCCAAATGTCCTAATCAACTCACAAAGTGAATTAGCAAGAGATTAGAGTTAATGGAAATAATACAAGCTAACAACTCTAGATCACCAACATGAGTTGGGTTTTCATGACTCAATTTTACCTAATTACTCTTTCCAAGCCAAGAATACTCAAAGTCTACTCTAAAGCCCAACCAAGTATTTTGTCAAACACTTGGTGGGTACATTTGGAAAGCATGGTAAAAGTACAAGAATAATAAATCTACCAACTACCAATTGCAAGAAAAGTAAATTCACAACTCAAATCAACAATTAAAAGAACATCAAACATAAATTTCATAAAAGAGATCCAAATCCATCAAGAGTTCATCATCACAAAAGAGAGAAAAAAGGGAAATTAACAAGAGAGAGCAAGAGAGTTACATTACTAGAGCATAAAATTGTAGAAGAAACAAGATGAAAGCAAAGAATTAAACATGGATCTATGATGCAATTAACCCTAGGAACCCTAATTCTAGAGAGAAGAGGGAGCTTCTCTCTCTAGAAACTAACCTACATGATGCTAAGCTACAAAAAATTGCTCTCCCTTTGCTCAATCTTCAATTCTACATCAAATACACTCAGAAACAAGTTAGATTTGGGCCTGGGCAGCTCAGAAATCACCCCCAGTGATTTGCCTTTAAGTGAGTCACGTGCGAGCATCGACGCGTATGCGTGCGCGTCGCTTGGCAATTTTCCCATCCATGCGTACGCGTCATGTACGCGTACGCGTCGCCATGCAACTTCACTTTCCACATGTGCGTGTCTGCTGCGCATGCGCGTGGGTTGATTTACTCCAAATCCTTGTTTCCTCATGCATTCTCCACTTTGTATGCTTTTCTCTTCATCTCTTCCATCCAATACTTGCCTTATGAATCTAAAATCACTCAACAAACATATCAAGGTATCGAATGGAATTGAAGCGAATTAAAATCACCAATTTAAGGGCCTAAAAAAACATGTTTTTACACTTAAGCACAATTTAAGAGAGAATTACAAAACCATGCTATTTCATTGAATAAATGTGGGGAAAAGGTGATAAAATCCCCTAAAATAAGCACAAGACAAATGACAAAATTGGGGTTTATCAGGGCTCAATCAATCATGATTGCCAAGAGGTCAATGAGTTGCATGATTGAAGAGGATATGAGATGGATTTAATCCAAAGAGACAACATCTCCTGATCTCAATGAATTCCCCTATTCTTATCTTTCACTTTCTTTATAGCTTTCTTTGCATTCTGCCAATCCCCATTCCCATTTACAATTAAGTCATTTAAGTTTCTGCCCTTTACATTCTTGCCATTTCCATTTCTACACATTACTGCTTTTCTTTACTGTTTAGTCATTTATAATTCTGCCTATTTATAATTCTTCAATCACAATCTATTCTGTTTAGCTTGACTAATTCACCAATTGATTAAAATTGTTCAAATCTACCAATCTCTATGGATACGATCCCACTCTACTGTGGGATATTACTTGACGATAATTTTGGTGCGCTTGCCAAAAGAACGGATTCATCATTTTTATATCGGGAGTGAATCCGGTCTATCATCTAGCTCCCCAATCAATTTAGTCATTGTCAAACTCAAACCAATCCCTGACAATGGTGCCATAAAAATGATGACCGGAATTCACTCCCCATTTAAAATTGATGAATTCTCTAAAAGTAGCTTTTATACTAGACTCGTAATTTAGGTTTACAGAAAATGAGTAACTAAGTGCAGATAGTGCAGAAATCCACTTCCAGGACCCACTTGGTGAGTGCTTGGGCTAAGCTTTCAAGCTTACACGTGCATATGCCTCAAGTTGGAGTTAAATGCCACCCTGGGTGCCAAAATGGGCGTTTAACGCCAAGAAATGTGCCAGTTCTGGCGTTTTATGCCAGAAAAAGGTCTCTGGCTGGCGTTTAACGCTAGTTTGGGCCATCAAATCTCGGGCAAAGTATGGACTATTATATATTGATGGAAAATCCAAGATGTCTACTTTCCAACGCAATTGAGAGCGCGGCAATTAGGCTTATGTAGCTCCACCAAATCCACTTCGAGTGCAGGAGGGTCAGAATCCAACAGCATCTGTAGTCTTTTCTCAGCCTCTGAGTCAAATTTTTGCTCAGGTCCCTCAATTTCAACTAGTAAATACCTAAAATTACAGAAAAACATACAAACTCATAGTAAAGTCCAAAAATGTGATTTTTGCATAATAAATAATAAAAATATAATAAAAAGTAACTAAAACATACTGAAAACTACCTAAAAACAATGCCAAAAAGGGTATAAATTATCCGCTCATCACAACACCAAACTTAAATTGTTGCTTGTCCCCAAGAAACTAAAAACAAAATAGGATAAAAGAAGAGAATATACAATAAATTTAAAAAAATATCAATGAAGCTTAGTTTCAATTAGATGAGCGGGGCTAGTAACTTTTTGCTTCTGAACCGTTTTTGCATCTCACTTTATTCTTTGAAGTTCAGAATGATTGGCATCTATAGGAACTGAGAATTCAGATAGTGTTATTGATTCTCCTAGTTTAGTATGTTGTTTCTTAAACACAGCTACTTTATGAGTCTTGGCCGTGACCCTAGCATTTTGTTTTTCAGTATTACCACCGGATACATAAATGCCACAGACACATAACTGGGTGAACCTTTTCAGATTGTGACTCAGCTTTGCTAGAGTCCCCAGTTAGAGGTGCCCAAAGTTCTTAAGCACACTCTTTTTGCTTTGGATTACGACTTTAACCACTCAGTCTCAAGCTTTTCACTTGGACCTTCATGACACAAGCACATGGTAAGAGACAGCTTGATTTAGCTGCTTAGGCCAGGATTTTATTCCTTTGGGCCCTCCTATCCATTAATGCTCAAAGCCTTGGATCCTTTTTACCCTTGCCTTTTAGTTTTAAGGGTTACTGGCTTTTTCTTTTTCTTTCTTTTTCTTTTATTTTTTGCCATTTTTTTCGCAAGCTTTTGTGTTTTTCACTGCTTTTTCTTGCATCAAGAATCAATTTTATAATTTTTCAGATTATTAATAACATTTGTCTTTTTTCATTATTATTTCATGAGCCAATAGTTTTAACATTCATAAACTTCACTATAAAAAATATGCACTGTTCAAGCATTCATTCAGAAGACAAAAAGTATTACCACCACATCAACATAATTAAACTAATTTCAAGATAAATTTCGAAATTATGCACTTCTTGTTCTTTTGCAAATAAAAACATTTTTCATTTAAGAAAGGTGAGAGATTCATGGAATCATTCATAGCTTTAAGACATAGAATCTAAACTTTAATGATCATATAATAAAAATAAGACATAAAATAAACATAAAAGCAGACAAATAATAAAAGAAAGGAAATTAAAGACATAAAAATAAATGACTCTAATACTAATGCTCATGTAACTCTTAAAATACGTTTCTAATAATAAAAGTTATCACAGAGTTAGGACTCAACAACCTTTATTTTGAGAGGTAAGTGCTCCTTCAATCTGTGGGACGTCTGGCTCTTCAAGGGACAGCTTCTGGCGCTTTAGCTCCTGTATCTCACGCCCTTGTTTCTCTTGTTCTATGAGTAGTTTGCAGAGCATGCTATTTTGATTCTGCTGCTCTTCTTTGAGTTGATTCATAGCTTCTTGCAGCTTGGTGACAGATGCTTCTAAGCGGGCTCAATAGTCGAATTGGGGAATTTCTGGGAGGAGCTCATGCGCCTCCCTCTTGATAAGGTTATCTTGAATTTGAGGTCCATCCATCACTTTTTTGGTGATTAGGCGTTCAACTGGGATATATTCATCCATACTCATCTTTACCCCCGCATCTTTACATAACAAACTAATCAAGCTTGGGTAGGCCAACTTGGCCTCAGTGGATTCCTTGTTTGCAAACATGTAAATTTCAACAGGGATCAGCTGATGAATCTCTATCTTCTTCCCCAGCATAATACAGTGAATTATAACTGCCCTCTTGACAGTGACTCGATAAACCACTATTTTATGGTTTATCTTGTGCTTAATTGAGTGGTTTTTATCAACTTTTTACCCACTTATTCATACTAGTTGCATGGTTTTACAATTCCTTCCCAGAATTTGTGCTATGATTGAAAACATGCTTCTTTGGCCATATATTTGCGAATATGAAATCCTCTCTTATTACCATTAGATGCCTTGATATGTGTGTTAAGTGATTTCAGGATTTACAAGGCAGGAATGGCTTGGAGGATGGAAAGGAAGCATACAAAAGTGGAAGGAATACAAGAAGTTGAAGGAACTGCAAAGCTGTTAGCCTAACCCTCTCGCACTAAAACTGCCATAAGTTGAGCTACAGAGGTCCAAACGATGTGGTTCTAGTTGCGTTGGAAAGATAACGTCCGGGGCTTCGATTTGATATAAAATATGTTATAGTTGCTCTGACGCTAAACGATGCGAATGCGTGCTCCACATGGATGCGTCGCAGTGACGAAAATCAGCGTGGCAGATTTCTTCTCCAGCGATTTTTGGGCTATTTTTGACCCAGTTTTCGGCGCAGAAAACACGGATTAGAGGCTATAAAGTGGGGGAATCCATTCATTCATAATCATCAGCTCATAATTCATAATCTTAGGTTTAGATGTAGTTTTAGAGAGAGATGTTCTCTCCTCTCTTTTAGGATTAGTATTTAGGATTTCTCTTAATTTTAGGATTGCTTCTCAATCCCAGGTTCAATGTTCTTCTACTTTTATTTATTCTATTATTTTATTTTAGTTTGTTAATGTTGGTTTATGAACTCCATGTTAGATTTGAATTTATATTTAATATAATTTGATGTGTTTCAGATTTATGATTGCTTTATTCTATTTATGATGTCTTCAATTTAATTTAGAATTTTCTCTTTTGGCTTTGGTTAAATAATTGGTGACGCTTGAGTTATCAAACTCGAGGTGTTGATTGAAAATTGGAATTCTTCAAGAATTAATTTGAGTTCCACTAACTCTAGCCTTTCCCAAGGAAAGACTAGGACTTGAGGATTCAAATTAATTCATCCACTTAACTTACCTTCATAGTTAGAGGTTAACAAAGTGGGAGAAAAATCCAATTCTCATCACAATTGATAAGGATAACTAGGATAGGACTTCCAGTTCTCATACCTTGCCAAGAGTTTATTTTATAGTTATTTATTTATTTTACTTGTCATTTAAATTACTTGTTCCTTACTTTCAAAATCCCCAATTTACAAGACTCATAACCAATAATAAGAACACCTCCCTGCAATTCCTTGAGAAGACGACCCGAGGTTTAAATACTTCGGTTATCAATTTATTAAGGGGTTTGTTACTTGTGACAACCAAAACGTTTGTAAGAAAGGATGATTGCTTGGTTTAGAAACTATACTTGCAACGGGAATTTATTCTGAATTCTGAACCGTCAATCATTCGTGCGAACGCGTACCCTACGCATCCACGTCGCCTGCACCGCACAGCTTATCTAAATTAGCCAAAAATATCTTATCTTTTCTTCCCCAATCCTAATTTTTCTTATCCTTTCTTACTTTCTTCTTCTTCATCTTTTTAACTTCTCATCCCTCTTCACTTCCATTCTATTTCATTTAATTTATTTGCATACTTTCATTCATTGCATTATTGGTGTTAGAAATTTATTTGGATTATTAAGGGAATTGTTTGACAATTATATATTAATTCTATAAGATTGCTTGCATGTTCAATTCAATGCTTTCAATAGCTTATTCACCATGCATGCTATGTGTTTGTGAAAACGCCCATATGACATTGTGCACCATTTTGAGATTTCTTTTAATCTACTACTCTAAATGCTTGCTTTTCACAAAACCCCTTTTTATATTTTATCAGTCAAATATAATTGTTATTACAAACATGTTATTAGTTTGAAAGACTTGGTAATCTAACTTGGACATGGAATACCTGATCTATGCTACTCATGCCTTTGCTAGCATGCCAATAAACATCTTGCATTTAATTGTCATTACATGCACTTGCTATATTTCCATTAATAAACTTTTCACATGTAGTCATGACCATGTGTTAACGTCATTCTTCTTTATTGTGCATTGATTACCACCTTTCCCGCTCTCTTTCTTGCTCTAAACCTTAGCTTTAAAAGTTACTTTCTTTTTCCCTTTTCAGGATGGCCACTAAGAAGGGTAAAGAGAAAGCTACTCCCAAACCACCGGCAAGGAAAGAAACAAAAGGAGCCCCAGCTGAGGAACCACAACCCCCATCCACTTGCACATCTTAGCATGCACCGAGGACGGTGCAATCTTTAAGTGTGGGGAGGTCGATACCGACTTCCAGGGGTTAGTTACCTTCTTTTCAACACCAATACTCTATTTTCTTTGTTTGTTCATTGTTGCATTTGCATATTTGATTGTATATTTGTTTGATTTTATGTATTTAGTTAGTACTTGGTTGAAGTAATATTTTCTTTTTCAAGAAAATTTTATAGTATTTCACTAATTTAAATTAAAAAATTTTTGTGTTAAACTTGTTTGAAGTTGTATTTGGAACATGATTTTTGAGCCAAAGAACACACAACATGTGAGACTTGAGTTTAATTACATGGTTACATTATTTAACCATAAATATTTTATTCTTGTGTGTTTTCTTCTCTATAATTGCAATTTTTACTTTGTTCCACTCTATATGTCCATTATTTAGTGTATTTACATACTTGCATATGATTGAGGCCATTATTTGTTATTAGCTTACTTATCCCAAATAAGCCTACCTTTTACATCACCCTTGTTAGCCACTTTGAACTTTTTAACCCCCTTCTATTTCATAACCACATTACTATCCTTAAGTAGAAAAACAAAATAAAATTCCAAGTTGAATCCTTGGTTAGCTTAAGACAGATATTGTGTATAATTTAAGTGTGGGAAATTTTATGGGAACATGGAATGATATGAAAAAGTAGGGAATTAAATTGAATGAGTTATTTGAAAATTTGGGAAGCATGCTCATGTGAAATCAAAATAATTAAATTACCATGTGCATTGAAATAAAAAAAATATTAAGTAATTAAATAAGGGGATACAAAAAAATAATATTACCCCAAATGCAAAATAAAAAGAATCAATGCACATAGGACAAAATTCAAAAATAAGTTTGATACATGAGCATGTAATACAAAAGTGGGAAAAATTTGGGTAGCTAGGTAAAGTATTTTAAAATTGTATAAAGTATGTATATGTTAGGTGAGATCTTAGACTAATCAAGGATTCACTTTATAAAGCTCAGTTGGCCATACATATATCCTTACCTTTACCTCAGCCCCATTACAACCCTAAAAAGACCTCATGATGTTTGTATTGGTACATTAAATATTTGTTGATTGGTTAGATGAAGAACAAAGTTTAGAAAGCATGATTAGAGAAGAGTAGAGTGAATTACCCTATACACTTGAGAGACTAGAGTGATATACACTATCAGTGAGGGTTCAATGCTTGATTCTATGTTCCCTGCTTTCATTAGCTATCTTCTTACAAGTTTACTTGTCTTTTATTGTATGATTTGAATTAGTAAAATCTGATTTATGTTTGTCTTGAAGAGCTTATTTACTTTTAACCAAGTAGGTAGAAACATTTTGCATGTAGTTGCATTCACATAGATAGGTTGCATTGCATACTCTCTATCATTCCTCTTCACTCCTTTATAGCTTCTCTTGAGCTTAGCATGAGGACATGCTAATGTTTAAGTGTGGGGAGGTTGATAAACCACTATTTTATGGTTTATCTTGTGCTTAATTGAGGGGTTTTTATCAACTCTTTACCCACTTATTCATACTATTTGCATGGTTTTACAATTCCTTCCCAGAATTTGTGCTATGATTGAAAACATGCTTCTTTGGCCATATATTTGCTAATATGAAATCCTCTCTTATCACCATTAGATGCCTTGATATGTGCGTTAAGTGATTTCAGGATTTATAGGGCAGAAATGGCTTGGAGGATGGAAAGGAAGCATACAAAAGTGGAAGGAATACAAGAAGTTGAAGGAACTGCAAAGTTGTCAGCCTGACCCTCTCGCACTAAAACTATCATAACTTGAGCTACAAAAGTTCAAACGATGCGGTTTCAGTTACGTTGGAAAGCTAACGTCCGGGGCTTCGATTTGATATATAATATGCTATAGTTGCCTTGACTCTAGGTGTCGTGAACGCGTGCTCCACGCGAACGCATCGCAGTGACGAAAATCAGCGTGGCAGATTTCTTCTCCAGCAATTTCTGGGCTGTTTTTGACCCAGTTTTTGGCCCAGAAAACACAGATTAGAGGCTATAAAATGGAGAAATCCATTCATTCATAATCATCAGCTCATAATTCATAATCTTAGGTTTAGATGTAGTTTCAGAGATAGAGGTTCTCTCCTCTCTTTTAGGATTAGTATTTAGGATTTCTCTTAATTTTAGGATTGCTTCTCAATCCCAGGTTCAATGTTCTTCTACTTTTATTTATTCTATTATTTTATTTTAGTTTGTTAATGTTGGTTTATGAACTCCATGTTAGATTTGAATTTATATTTAATGTAATTTGATGTATTTCAGATTTATGATTGCTTTATTCTATTTATGATGTCTTCAATTTAATTTAGAATTTTCTCTTTTGGCTTTGGTAAAATAATTGGTGACGCTTGAGTTATCAAACTCGAGGTGTTGACTGAAAATTGGAATTCTTCAAGAATTAATTCGAGTTCCACTAACTCTAGCCTTTCGCAAGGAAAGACTAGGACTTGAGGATTCAAATTAATTCATCCACTTAACTTACCTTCATAGTTAGAGGTTAACAAAGTGGGAGAAAAATCCAATTCTCATCACAATTGATAAGGATAACTAGGATAGGACTTCCAGTTCTCATACCTTGCCAAGAGTTTATTTTATAGTTATTTATTTATTTTAGTTGTCATTTAAATTACTTGTTCCTTACTTTCAAAACCCCCAATTTACAAGACTCATAACCAATAATAAGAACACCTCCCTGCAATTTCTTGAGAAGACGACCCGAGGTTTAAATACTTCGGTTATCAATTTATTAAGGGGTTTGTTACTTGTGACAACCAAAACATTTGTAAGAAAGGATGATTGCTTGGTTTAGAAACTATACTTGCAACGGGAATTTATTCTAAATTCTGAACTGTCAATCATTCGTTCTTCATGACTTTAGATCGGTTGCTGGTTGGGAGTATAGTACGCCCAATGAAATCCAGCCAACCTCTGGCAACTGGTTTGAGATCTCCTCTCTTTAGCTGGTTTGGGATACCTTTTGAATTAGTAATCCACTTGGTTCCAGGAAGGCATATGTCCTCTAGAACTTGATCTAGCCTTTTATCCTTGGCCATTCTCCTATTAAAGGACTCTGGATCATCTTGTAGTTGAGGAAGTTTGAGAACTTCTCTCACTTTATCAAAGTGGAAGTAAATAATCTTCCCTCTGACAATAGTCCGAAAGGAGTAGAAAGCAGTTCCCTCTAATCTTTGCTTCTCTATCATCCACAGATTTGCATAGAATTCCTGGATCATGTTTCTTCCAACATGTATCTCAGGATTAGCCAGGACTTCCCAGCCCCTGTTTTGAATCTACTCTTGGATCTCCGGGTATTCATCTTCTTTTAGATTGAACTTAACTTCCGGGATCACTGATCTTCTGCACACGATTTTGAAGTAATGGTCTGCATGTTCTTTGGTGCAGAAATTCTCATGCATCCAAAGTGGCTTTGGGTTTCTTTCTTTCTTGCCTCTTGAAGTGGTTTGTCTTCCTTTGGGAGCCATGAGATTCGTTTGTTTTGGCTCAGGGATCGCGGAAATCATACCAAACTTAGAGATTTGCTTGTCCTCAAGCAAAAATAAATAAAAAAAAGATGAATAGAAGGAGAGAAGGATTTGAATGATGGTTAAAGGGGATGGCCGAATGTAGATTTAAAAGGGAGGGGGGAATGGGGTCGAATTTTTAGAAAAATATATCATTGAAAGATATGATTGATAAAAGATAAACATGATATGAAAAAGATAAGATTTTTTTTTAAATTTAAAAGATATGAAAAAGATATAAAGAAGTTAAATTTGAATTTTTGTTTTTGCATCTAAGAAATAAAAGATAATATGAATGAGTTAAAAATATTTGAAAAGAAATTGGAAAGATGAATGAGTTTTGAAAAAGAATTGAAAAGCATTGAAAAAGAATTAAAAAGAATTTATAAGATTGTTGATTTTTGGGAATGGAAATTAAAAAAATGAATGTTTATAATATTTGGATGCAGAAAATCTTGAATTAAAACATGAAAATTCAAAAAAATTGAATTGGAAACGAAATTACCTCCCCCTTGCTATTCTGGCATTAAACACCCATAATGATACCCATTCTGGCGTTTAACGCCCATCTGGTGGCCATTTTGGCCGTTTAACGCCCAGCCAGGCACCCTGGATGGCGTTAAACGCCAGAAATCCTTTGTTACTGGGCTTTTTTCTGAATGCCTAGGATGCTGCTGTTTCTAGTGTTAAATGCCCAGAATGCTGCCTATTCTGGCGTTTAACGCCCAGAATGATACCTTTTCTAGCGTTAAACGCCCAGAATGGTAGCCATTCTAGTGTTTAACGTCCAAAATACCCCTTTACTGTCGTTTTGACGCTAGTGAGCTCTTTTTCTCTGTGATTCCTCTGCTTTATGTCTTGAACCTCTGTTTTCCTGACTTATTCACTGAAATGCATTAGCTAACATGAGTAACAAAATTAAATAGACTTATATAATTGTTATAAACATCTAATTTATTATAATGGCTGGGTTGCCTCCCAGCAAGCGCTTTTTTACTGTCTTTAGCTGGACTTTACTGAGCTTTTAATTTAGTTTCAGTTTTGAGCATTCTTGCTCAACAATACCTTCAAGATAATGTTTGATTCTCTGTCCATTAAGAATGAACCTTTTGTCAGAATCAACATCTTGAAGCTCTACATAATGGTGACACACTTGTAATCACATATGGTCCCTTCCACCGAGATTTCAATTTCCCAGGGAACAATCTGAGCCTAGAGTTAAACAGCAGAACCTTCTGTACTGGCTCAAAGACTCTAGATGACAGCTTTCTGTCATGCCATCTTTTTGCTTTCTCCTTGTAAATTTTAGCATTTTCGAAAGCATTGAGTCTGAACTCCTCCAGCTCATTCAACTGGAATAATCTCTTTTCTCCAGTTACCGTAGCATTAAGGTTTAGGAACCTGGTTGCCCAGTAGGCCTTGTGTTCCAGTTCTACTGGCAGATGACAGGCTTTTCCATACACAAGCTTATATGGAGAGGTCCTTATCGGAGTCTTGAATGCATTTCTGTATGCCCACAGAGCATCATCCAGGCTTCTTGCCCAATCCCTTCTACGGGTACTTACAGTCCGTTCCATAATTCGTTTTAGTTCTCTATTCGAGACTTCAGCCTGCCCATTAATCTATGGATGATATGGTGTGGCCACTTTATGGTTAATTCCATATCGGACCAGAGCAGAGTCAAGCTGTTTATTGCAGAAATGAGTGCCTCCATCACTGATCAGTATCCTAGGGACACCGAACCTACTGAAGACATGCTTTTGGTGGAATTTCATCATGTCTTAGTATCATTAGTGAGTGTTGCAATTGCCTCTACCCATTTAGATACATAGTCTACTGCCACCAGAATATAAGTGTTTGAATGTGATGGTGGGAAAGGCCCCATGAAGTCAATACCCCATACATCAAATAGCTCAATCTCTAAGATTCCTTGCTGAGGTATGGCATAACCGTGAGGCAGATTACCAGCTCTCTAGCAACTGTCACAGTTACGTACAAACTCTCGAGAATCTCTATAGAGAGTTAGCCAGTAGAAGCCACATTGGAGGTCCCTTGTGGTTGTTCGCTCACCTCCGAAATGTCCTCCATATTGTGATCCATGGCAATGCCATAGGATCTTCTGTGCCTATTCTCTAGGCACACATCTACGAATTACTCCGTCTGCACACCTCTTAAAGAGATATGGTTCATCCCACAAGTAGTACTTTGCATCAGAAATCAATTTTTTTGTTTGCTGCTTACTGTATTCTTTGAGTATGAATCTCACAGCTTTATAGTTTGCAATGTCTGCAAACCATGGTACTTCCTGAATGGCAAAGAGTTGCTCATCCAGGAAGGTTTCAGAAATCTCAGTAGGAGGGAGGGACGCTCCTACTACTGGTTCTATCTGGGACAGGTGATCAGCTACTTGGTTTTTTGTCCCTTTTCTGTCTCTTATTTCTATATCAAACTCTTGCAGAAGCAACACCCATCTTATGAGTCTAGGTTTTGAATCCTGCTTTGTGAGGAGATATTTTAGAGCAGCATGGTCAGTGTACACAATCACTTTTGATCATGCTAAATAAGATCTAAACTTGTCAATGGCATAAACCACTGCAAGCAACTCCTTTTCTGTGGTTATGTAATTCTTTCGCGCGTTATTTAAAACACAGCTAGCATAATAAATGACATGTAGAAGCTTGTCATGCCTCTGTCCTAATACTGCACCAATGGCATGGTCATTAGTATCACACATTAGTTCAAATGGTAATATCCAGTCTGGTGCAAAAATGACTAGTGATGTGACCAGCTTAGCTTTCAGAGTTTCAAATGCCTGTAGACACTCTGTGTCAAAGACAAATGGCGTGTCAGCAGCTAGCAGATTGCTCAGAGTTTTTGCAATTTTTGAAAAATCCTTTATAAACCTCCTATAGAATTCTGCATGCCCCAGAAAGCTTCTGATTGCCTTAATATTGGTAGGTGGTGGTAATTTTTCAATTACCTCTACCTTAGCTTGATCCACCTCTATTCCCTTTTTCAATTACCTCTACCATATCAGAGAAAATAGAGAGCATGCACCTCTGAAAGGTTACAGGTGCATTGCACAGGCCAAATGGCATCCTTTTGTAGGCAAATACTCCAGATGGACATGTGAATGCTATTTTTTCTTGGTCCAGAGGATCTACTGCAATTTGGTTGTAACCTGAATAGCCATCCAAAAAGCAATAGTATTCATAGCCTGCTAGTCTCTCTAGCATCTAGTCTATGAATGGTAAAGGAAAATGATCCTTCTTGGTGACTGTATTGAGGCTTCTATAGTCAATACACATACGTGATGCACGAAATTGTGATCACACTTTTCACAACTCCGCACAACTAACCAGCAAGTGCATTGGGTCATCCAAGTAATACCTTACGTGAGTAAGGGTCGATCCCATGGAGATTGTCGGCTTGAAGCAAGCTATGGTCATCTTGTAAATCTTAGTCAGGTGGATTCAAATAGTTATGAGGTTTTGATGATTAAAGGATAAATAAAACATAAAATAAAATAAGATACTTATGTGATTCATTGGTGGAGATTTCAGATAAGCGTTTGGAGATGCTTTGTTGCCTGTAAACCTCTGAACCTCTCAGATGAAAAATATCAGGTACGATCTTTGCACGGCTAATCAACTGTTGGATTTCTTGCCTCGGATGAAAAATACCAAGTACAGCTACTGCACGGCTAATCATCTGTCAGTTCTCACTAGTGTCGGAATAGGATCTCTCTATCTTTTTGCATGCTGTCAGTGCACCCAACATTCGCAAGTTTGAAGCTCGTCACAGTCATTTCTTCCCAGATCTTACTAGGAATACCACAGACAAGGTTTAGACTTTCCGGATCTCAGGAATGCTACCAATTGGTTCTAGCCTATACCACGAAGGTTCTAATCATGGATTTGGATGCTCTGTTGTCAGGAGAGATGATGAAAATGGTGAATTAGAGACCTAAGAAAATATACTCCGGCTATCATCCAATGACTATGTTGAACATCATGTAGACCGCTTGTGGTTGTCAGGCACGCAGATCTTGGCTAAGCGAGTAACGAAGATAGTGGGTGATTGTCACGGGTCACCCCTTCATTCTGTCTTAACTGAATTAAGTACGAGAGTATATTTTGCAGAAGAAGTAGGCGTGAATTGAAAGAAAAATAATAGTACTTGCATTAATTCATGAAGAACAGCAGAGCTCCACACCTTAATCTATGAGGTGTAGAAACTCCACCGTAGAAAATACATAAGAGAAAAGAGGTCTAGGAGTGGCCGTGAGGCCAGCCTCCAAACGTGAACAATGATTCCAAAGATGATAGTCTGATAGTCTCTCGGAATATAATAGTTAAAAAATGCTATTTATACTAACTAGTTACTAGGGTTTACAGAAAATAAGTAACTAAGTGCAGATAGTGCAGAAATCCACTTCCGGGGCCCACTTGGTTTGTGCTTGGGCTGAGCATTGAAGCTTTCATGTGCATAGGCCATTCTTGGAGTTAAGCGCCAGCTTGGGTGCCAGTTTGGGCGTTTAACTCCAGTTCTGGTGCCAGTTCTGGCATTTTACGCCAGAAAAGGGTCTCTGGTGGGCGTTTGAACGCCAGTTTGGGCCATCTAATCTCGGGCAAAGTAGGAACTATTATATATTTCTGGAAAGCGCAAGATGTCTACTTTCCAACACAATTTAGAGCACGCCAATTGGGCTTCTATAGCTCCAGAAAATCCACTTCGAGAGCAGGAGGGTCAGAATCCAACAACATCTGCAGTCCTTTCTCAGCCTCTGAATCAGACTTTTGCTCAGATCACTCAATTTTAGCCAGAAAATACTAAAATTACAGGAAAACACACAAACTCATAGTAAACTCTAGAAATGTGATTTTTGCATAAAAATTAATAAAAATATAATAAAAATTAACTAAAACATACTAAAAACTATGTAAAAATAATGTCGAATAGGGTATAAATTATCCGCTCATCACAACACCAAACTTAAATTGTTGCTTGTCCCTAAGCAACTAAAAACAAAATAGGATAAAAATAAGAGAATATACAATAAATCTCAAGAATATCCATGAAGATTAGTTTCAATTAGATGAGCGGGACTAGTAGCTTTTTGCTTCTGAACAGTTTTGGCATCTCACTTTATCCTTTGAAGTTCAGAATGATTGGCATCCATAGGAACTCAGAATTCAGATAGTGTTATTGATTCTCCTAGTTTAGTATGTTGATTCTTGAACACAGCTACTTTATGAGTCTTGGTTGTGACCCTAAGCATTTTGTTTTCCAATATTACCACCGGATACATAAATGCCACAGACACATAACTGGGTGAACCTTTTCAGATTGTGACTCAACTTTGCTAGAGTCCCCAATTAGAGGTGGCCAGAGTTCTTAAGCACACTCTTTTTGCTTTGGACTACGACTTTAACCACTCAGTCTCAAGCTTTCCACTTGACACCTTCACGCCACAAGCACATGGTTAGGGACAACTTGATTTAGCCGCTTAGGCCAAGATTTTATTCATTTGGGCCCTCCTATCCATTAATGCTCAAAGCCTTGGATCTTTTTTACCCTTGCCTTTTAGTTTAAAGGGTTACTGGCTTTTTCTGCTTGCTTTTTTCTTTTTCTTTCTTTTTTTTCTTTATTTTTTGCCACTTTTTTTTCGCAAGCTTTGTGTTTTTCACTGCTTTTTCTTGCTTCAAGAATCAATTTTATGATTTTTTAGATTATCAATAACATTTCTCCTTTTTTATTATTCTTTCAAGAGCCAAAAATTTTAAGATTCATAAACTTCACTATAAAAAATTTGCACTGTTCAAGCATTCATTCAGAAAATAAAAAGTATTACCACCACATCAAAATAATTAAACTAATTTCAAGATAGAATTCGAAATTCATGTACTTCTTTTTCTTTTTTAGAAAATATTTTTCATTTAAGAAAGGTGAAAGATTCATGGACATTCATAGCTTTAAGACATAGACACTAAACACTAATGATCATGTAATAAAGACAAAAA
Organism: Arachis ipaensis; assembly: GCF_000816755.2. Classification (NCBI taxonomy): domain Eukaryota; kingdom Viridiplantae; phylum Streptophyta; class Magnoliopsida; order Fabales; family Fabaceae; genus Arachis; species Arachis ipaensis. Next base: position 54,190,696 of record NC_029794.2, read on the forward strand.
AATAGACAAAACATAAGGCATAGAAACCGAAAAACAGAAAAATAAGAACAAGGAAATTAAAGAACGGGTCCACCTTAGTGACGGCGGCTAGTTCTTCCTCTTGAAGATCCTATGGAGTGCTTGAGCTCCTCTATGTCTCTTCCTTGCCTTTGTTGCTCCTCTCTCATGGCCTTTTGGTCCTCTCTAATTTCATGGAGGATGATGGAGTGCTCTTGGTGCTCCACTCTTAGTTGCTCTATGTTGGAACTCAAATCTCCTAAAGAGGTGTTGAGTTGCTCCCAATAGTTTTGGGGATCACCTTTTTCTTGGCCACAACTTCATAGAAGTGGTTTTGATGGACTTTTGAGATGAATCTCTCCATCTCCCATGACTCAAAGGTGGAAGCAATTGCCTTCCCTTTCCTCTTTCTAGAGGTTTCTCCAGCCTTAGGTGCCATTAATGGTTATGGAAAAACAAAAAGCAGAGCTTTTTCCCACACCAAACTTAAAACGTTTGCTCGTCCTCGAGCAAAAGAAGAAAGAAAGGAGGAGAAGAAGAAGAAATAAAGGAGATTGAGGGGTGTTTTAAATTCGGCTAAGGGAGTTTAAGTGTGTTTGATGTGTGAAAATGAAGGTGGTAAGGAGGGGTATTTATAGGGTAAGAGAGAGAGAGGGAATTCGTGTAAGATGGGGTTGGGTTTGGGAGGGAAGTATTTGGAATTTGAATGGTGAGGTAGGTGGGGTTTTATGATGTGTTGTGGTGAATAGTGGATGGATATGAGTGGTGAAGAGATTATGGGGAAGAGGGTAGGATTTGATAGGTGAATGGTGTTTGGAGAAGAGTGTTATAGAAAGGTGTGAAGAGGAGAGAAAGAGAGGTGGGGTAGGTGGGGATCCTGTGGTGTCCACATATCCTGTGGTGTCAAGGAATTCTGATCCCTACACATTTCTGGCATTTAAACGCCCTCTGGGTGCCAATTCTGGCATTTAACGCCATCTCTGCTACTTTTCTTGGCGTTAAACGCTAGGCTGATGCCCCTTTCTGGCGTTTAATGCCAACCAGACACCCTTTTCTGGCGTTAAACGCCAGTCTATCTGCCAATTCTGGCGTTTAATGCCAGCCAGATAGCCACTCAGCCAGACACCCTTTTCTAGCATTAAACGCCAGTCTGTCTGCCAATTCTGGCGTTTAACGCCAAGAATGCTGCCAGGCTGGGCGTTAAACGCCCATTCTGCTTTCCTTACTAGCGTTTAAACGCCAGTAAGCCTGTTGATAAACCCATATTTTATGATATATATTGTGCTCAATTCAAGGGATTTATTCAATCATTCACCCACTTATTCATGTAAATTGCATGGTTTTACTTAAATGATGACGTGATTTCAAGGGATTGAAATTATTTATTTTAATCACCCTCTATTACCATTCGATGACGTGATTTGTGTGTTGAGAAGTTTCAGATCTTCTAAGACAGGAATGACTTAAATGATGGAAAGGAAACATACAAAAATGGAAGGAAAGCACAAAATGGGGTTTTTGAAGAAACTGGCAATGACGCGAACACATGGACGACGCGGCCGCATGCCTAGCGCGGAAAAAAAGCAACGCGAACGAGTGACTGACGCGGACGCGTGCTATGAGTAGAACACAGATGACGCGGACGCATGACCGAAGCGAACGCATGATAAGGAAAACTCCAGATGACGCGACCGCGTGACTCACGCGGACGCGTGACAGACGCCACGCACCAAAATATTAGAGAAAACGCTCCCAGCGATTTCGGAAACCCTTTTTGGCCCAGATCCAAGTCCAGAAGGCACAGATTAGAGGTTATGAAGTGGGGGAATGCATCCATTCAGAGAGAGATCTCCAATTATTCACTTTTCATAGTTTAGATGTAGTTTTTAGAGAGAGAGGTTCTTTCCTCTCTCTTAGGTTTTAGGATTAGGTTTTCATGTTATTTCAATTTAGTATTCCGACTCTTTATCAGGTTCAATATTCCTTTTGCTTTATATTTCTCTTTTGCTTTCAGATCTTTTAAAGCTTTCTTTTAATTACTTTTGTTGCCAATTTGGCTTATGAACCATTCATGTTTAGAATCGAATTTCTATTTAATATAATTTGAGGTATTTCAGTTTATGATTGCTTTCTTTTATTTATGTTAATGTTGCGTCCAATCTGAAGACATTTTTATTCGAGTAATTTTACTTTTCCCCTTTTGGCCTTGGTTAAGTAATTGGTAACTCATGAGTTATCAAACTCAACGTGATTGATAATTGTTGTCTTTGCTAATTGAATTGAACTTCAATAACTCCAGTCCTTTCTTAGGAATTGACCAGGACCTGAGGATCAAACTAATTGGTCTACTTTACCTTCCTTTGCTTTAGTAAAGGCTAACTAAGTGGGATTAAAACTCAATTCTCATCACCATTGATAAGGATAACTAGGATAAGACTTCCAAATTCCCATACCTTGCCAAGAGTTTATTTTACAGTTATTTATTTATTTTATTTGTCATTTAAATTACTTGTTCCTTACTTTCAAAACCCCAATTTACAAAACTCATAACCAATAATAAGAACATACCTCCCTGCAGTTCCTTGAGAAGACGACCCGAGGTTTAAATACTTCGGTTATAAATTTTAAAAGGGGTTTGTTACTTGTGACAACTGAAACGTTTGTAAGAAAGGACTTTTGTTGGTTTAGAAGCTATACTTGCAACGGGATTTTATTCTGAATTCTAGACCACGCAAAAGTTCTCTCTTCAAAAATGGCGCCGTTGCCGGAGATTTCCAAACGTGTGCCTTATTATTGGTTATTGTAAATATTTTTTCTTTTATTTGTTTATTTGTTTTTGTTTTTCCCTTTTTTTATTTTTTTATTAGCTACTATAAATTCTCACCCCTCTCACTTTGAGTTTGGTTCTAATATTGTTGAAGGGAACGGAAGTTATAGCAGGAACATGCATCAAGGTCAGAGAAATCAAAGATGGATGGAGCCAAGAGGATTTGATCAACCCTTTAGGCAACAACACCCTCCAAGATATCATGGACAAAGACCATTCTACAATGCATACCAAGCTGATATATATGGTGGACAACCTTGTAACTACCAACAAGCCCCACCCTGTACCTATAGACCATCCTCTCAATATAACTTTGAACTACCACACTCACAAGCTCCTTTTCACCATTGACCACCATACGATCCTTATTTATCCCAATTCCAATCCAATTACTCCCAAACACCACCACTTTCCTATGTACAATGTCCAAATCCATCACCTCGAGAATCACAAGCTCGCCTTAAGGAAACAGTAGATCAACTTCATACAACCCTTCATCAGCTGGAGCAAGTAATACATCAATTATCTTCTAGACGTTTAGACCCTCAAGGAACTCCAATAGCTTTATGTGGAGAATCTAATGACGAACGTAGCATGAAGGAGACACTAGAAACCCCAGTGGGCGGTAATGAGCATAACTTTGTTCTGGAACAATTGGAGGAAGCTCAAATTATCCAAGAAGAAGAAGTACTGATTGAAGATTTAGGAGATGCTGAACCTCCATGGGATTCCAGAGTTGTGAAAAATTCCATCAAGGACGTTACAATTAATGCTAAGGAGGGTAGTGCACAACCCCCAAAGCAGGTATTTCATGAAGAACTAGACGGAATAACCCAAGACGCACGTTTCCTTGTTGATGATAGTCTCAAGTCAAGTTCTCCTAGTAATGAACTTGCATCCGCAAGTGAATTCTCTGAGATTGAAGAACCTTATCCAGGTGAATATGAAGATGATGTTGAGGTAGATTTTTCTCAACCTCCAACTTATGACTTGAGTGATGCGGAAGATGTCGAAGACTTTGATCAAGATGTGGTTGCCTTTGAAGAAGTTCGCAAGGAAGTGGAGGAATTCGCAGAAGATTACAAGGGAGTAGAACTTATAGAACCACTGAAAACACCTATCCCAAGGCCATTACCACCCAATACAAGCTTCAAGTGGGTACAATCCTTAACCTTTAACTTTATTTTTCCACTTGAATATGGTTTTCTTGAAACAAATGGCCAGCTTAGAGCTCTCTGCGGCTTTAAGAGTAAGAGGGAAATGGCTCTTACTCAGAGCTGGTGCACAAGGTTCAATAAGGTTCCGCGCTTCAACTCAAAGTGCACGGATTGGTATCATGTTCAATCGAATGGATCTCGAAAAACGTTTGGTCATCTTGGTGAGAATCTAATTTCTAAACCGCCCGGATGGAAAAATATAGATCAAGACGAAGGCGGATTTAAAAGCAAAGTTTGGGACCTGGAAAATATTCTGATATTCGTCACCCCGGAAACCTGAAAATCTGTTTGAAGCTGCTTAGAAGCTTTACATGCCTAGTTTGGGACCCCAGAGGCTGTTGGTATTCCAAACATTGGTGGAGATTTTTGGATGAATTTAAGCATAAGCCGCCATAACAGGAAGCTCATCCAATGTCCAACTTAAGGACTTTAACTAAAAGTGCTAGGTGGGAGACAACCCACCATGGTATGGTCGTTTCTTTTTCAAATTTTATTTCGTACTGTTTGATTTTATGTTATATTATTGAACCTGGATGTTATTCATAGCATTTGCATTAGCATTGCATACTGCATAATTGCATACCTGCATATAAAAAAAAGAGAGTGGAAGGCGTGCGACGCGATCGCATCGCTAAAGCGTTCGCGTCAGTTGCGAAAAACTCTTCCCACGCGTCCACGTCAATCACGCAAACGCGTGATCTGGAAATCGGCGTAAAAATCCAACGCCCAGAAATCTAGGCTGGAATCGTGCGGCTGTTGTGCGTTTAGCACAAAACAGCCCACGCGTTTGCGTCCCTGACGTGAACGCGTCACTTGCAAAACATCCATCCCACCCGAAAGCGTGAGCGACGCGTTCGCGTCGCGTGGATTGCACAACACCCCAAAGGAGACAGAGAGTTACACTGAAACGATGCTGGAATTGTGAGTTTAGCATATATTCCAGTGACGCGGTCACATGCCTCACGCAACCGCGTCATTCACTTTTTTACCCATTCCATGCGATCGCGTCACTCACGCGATCGCGTCAACCCCCGTCCACCCTAACCACACGACCGCGTGCCCCATGCGTTCGCGTGGATTCAATTTTACTACCCCCCAGCCACGACCGCGACGCCACCCCCCTTCTTCCTTCCCTCTCTTTCTTCTCTTTCTCCTCTCTTCTTTCCTCCACCGTCGCTGCCCCCCTCCGCGGCCACCACCACCACTGCACCACCACCGCCGCGCCTCCCAGCACCACCACCCTTATCCCTATTCTTCTTTCACAACCCCCTCCACCGGTCACCTTACCCGAAATCCCCCCGCCACCACAAACAGCCACCACCACCACCGCGTAGCCCTGTTCCGCCACCGCGCCACCGTGCCCCTCCCAGCACCACCACAACCACACCCCTGCCATCTCTAAGTTCCCTAGCTTAGTTCATCGCCTACCAGGTTCCACCGAACGCCACCTTTCTTTCATTCATAATTATTTGCATATTTTTTCAGTAATGTTTAAATTTAGGATAGTTAGAGATGTATGTTGTAGTGGATTCTAGGTGGTTAGGTAGCTAGGATGTGGTTAGTGGATTTAGGCCTGATTCATTTCGCTGTTCTTGCTATTTGTTTTATAATTTTCGCAATTCTGCTGTTGCTGTGATGTTAGTATTGTTCATATGATGTTCTCACTGTTCATGCTGCTATTGCGACTGCTCTTTCATGTTCATATTATTTATGTCTATTTACAGATTTGTTTTAATTTTTATGAACTATTCTACTTGCTGTTTATTACCCGGAAACATCCAATTTTAGCTGGAATGCTGCCCAATTTTCTGTAAATCATTTTGATTCTCATTCATATATTGGTTTTGGCATTTTCAATTTTGCATTCCTTAGCTCTTCCTAAACCAATTCATGAATGCACGGGCCAGCATTCTTATTCCTTTTGTTTTCCCGGTTAATAAATCACATTGTTGATGATTAGATTTCACTTTTCGCTATTTCTATATCTATATGAATCCTCAACAACTTGATTCCCTTGCTTGAATATGAGTTGTCTGTTGCTTAAAATTGTGAAATTCTTGTTACTTAGAAACCAATCATCATGCCACTTACTCTGACTTTCTCTTTACTAACTCACTGATTTTCACTTTCTAACCTCTTTTTCAATTTTACCCACTTTTAACTTTCTAACTTCCCCCTCTGCTTTCTGACTAACTTTTTCAACTTTTTTACTCATGGCATGATTATTGTTGCTCCTACTTAACAAGTATTCCACTCATAAAATATTTTGGCTTGTGATTTTTCATCTCAGATTTTTACCTCCGAAACAATCCAAAATATACATTTCTTTAACTCATTTCATAATTCTACTGCTCCTTTGCCACTTTGTGCTTATCTTGTTATTTGCCTACTTGTTTTCCTATTTTTATTATATCCTAGATTTCTGTTTTTCAGGATGTCTGACCCTCAAAGAAAAGGAAAAGGCAAGGCTACCACTGGCAAACAGAAAAGAGGTGAATCCTCTATGTCAATCCTGGAGATTATGCATGATAACTCCTGGCGGGAAAAGCACTTTACCCCGCAGGAGAAGGCTGACCAGCTCCTCCCTGCCAATGATCCAATCAAGTTTGCAAACCGATACTGTGAGCTGAAGTATCCAGTGTTTGCTACCTCCAGAAATCTGTACCTGGAGAGGACTCTGAAGATTCCAGAAGAACTACAGCAGTACACCTCCGATCAGATCAAACAAAGAGGCTGGTTCTTCTTGGAGAGAAATTTGACAGAGGTTAATGCTTCCTGGGTAATAGAGTTTTACTGCAATTATTTCAAGACTTTCCTGGATGCGGTGAACCTCAGAGGGAAACAGATACTGGTCACTGAAGAGGCCATTGAGGATATTCTGCGCCTTCAGCCTAAGTCAGATCAGCCTGACGGTTACCAAAAGGCTGAAGAGGATATGAGGTTTCTGAGATTCGACTGGGATGCTATCAAGGAGAGGATAGCCCTTGACCCTACTGTCCCATGGGTCATGGGTAAAAACACCACAATGCCTAAAGGAATCAAGCTTATGTATCTGAATGATGAGGCTCGGCTCTGGCACCAGATCCTGAGCAACTTTGTTATGTTGAGTACTCACGAGACGGAGCTGCTTGCTACTATGATCACCCTTCTATGGTGTGTACTGGAGGGTAAGGACCTGTATTTGCCACGATTCATCTGGCACTTTATGGCCAGGGTCCATATCAGAGGCACCCTTCCTTTCCCTTACCTGGTTACCCAGCTAGGCCGTCGTGCTGACGTGCCTTGGGAGGATGCTGATGAGAAGCCACTTGCTGCGGACTACAAGAAGATTATCCCTCACAACAGGAAGTTTCGGGCATTAGGCTATACACCTCCATTCCTCACCGCTTCTGCTGAGACAGCCACGCCTTTAGCTGCCCCTTCTTCTTCCACTGCTGCACCATCCCCACCCACTGCACCTCCACCTGCTCCTGAGCCTATTTACCCTTTGGTACATCGACTCTTCGCCCGCTTGGACCGTATTGCGACGCTATGAGCACCTCAAGTTGATGATCTGATCCGGCGGCGACATTCCCTCCGAACCTGACACCCCTTCTGACACATCTGAGGTGGAGGGGAGCGCTCATGAGGAGGAGCCACATGCCCAGGCTGAGCAGGCAGGCCCGGAGCAGGCTGCACCACAGCAGGAGGAGCCACACCAGATACAGACCGCAGAGGCAAAGATTCCTATCCAGTCAGAGCCTCCACTGCAGCAGACAGATCCTCCCACCCTCATCCAGTCTGCAGATCCTCAGGCCACCACCGAGACTCCAGCAACCCATCCTTCCAGTGATGACACTCCTTCACATCTGGCTTGAGTGAGCATCGCGGATGATGCTTTATTTTAAGCGTGCGGAGGTCGCCATCTCTGGCGTATCTTTTTGGTGAACCACTACAGACTCTTTTATCTTATTTTGGTTATTTTTCTGTATTTTTATCTTTATTTTCATTTTTATCTTTCAGTACTTATACATTGTCCTTTTTTTATGTATTTTTATTTTTATTTCTTCATTTTGCACCTTAGTTCATATTTTAGCCATTTAGTTTAGTTGCAATTCTAACTTATTAGTTATAGAATATGTGGATTAATTAGTATAAGTTTACCCTTTTAGCCTATGATAGTTTGGTTTAAATTGAAAATAAAAAGGAAGTAAACTAGAGACTTTAACATAATCAAAAATAATCCACACACCTTGTATATAGAGCATAACATGTTAGTTAGTTAACAACATTTCATCAAGGAAGAACACTAAAACTTTAAAGCCACCCAAAAAATAATATTTTTACATTGAAAATAATGGGAACTCTTAATTTCTACTTCCATGACATGTATAACTGATATATGATGTTTGAGCTAGAGAACACACAGCCTGTGAGTTTTGAGCTTAATTATATGGTTACATTCAAACCATAATTTTTATTCCTGTGTGTTTTGCCCATCTTTTTTATTTTGATGTTCTTTGCTTTGTTTTAATCTATATGTCCAATATAGAATATAGATACATACTAAGAGATGATTGAGGCCATTGCTTGAAATATTTGCTCACTTATCCCAAATTAGCCTACCTTTTACATCACCCTTGTTAGCCCTCTTGAGCTTTTTAATTCCCTCTTGTTCTATAAACCACATTACTAGCCTTAAGTAGAAAAATAAAATAAAAATCCCAAGTTGAATTTTTGGTTAGCTTAAGATAGAAATTGTGTATTGTTTAAGTGTGGGGAACTTTAGGGGAACATGGATGATAGAAACAAAGGTGGAAAGTTAAAAAGAATAAAGATGTTTCAAAATAAAAATTTGGGAAGCATGCTCATGTGAAGTCAAAACAATTGAATTACCATGTGCATTAAAAAAAATTATTTTTGGTATTTAATTAAGGGGATACAAAAAATTTCCCAATTGCAAAATAAAAATGAATCAATGCACATGGGATAAAATTTAAGTTAATGCATGAGTTTGCAATACAAAGTGAGAAAAGTTGGGCAAATAGGTTAAGAAACTATGAATTACAAAATATGTATGTTAGGCGAGATCTTAGACTAATCAAGGATTCACTTATTAGCTCACTTAGCCTTATACATATACCCCTACCTTTACCTTAGCCCCATTACAACCTTGAAAAAGACCTCATGATTTTTGTATGCCTATATTCTATAATTGTTGATTGGTTAGATGAAGAATAAAGTTATAGAAAGAAAGGATAAAAAGAAGAATAGAGTGGTTAACCCAATAAACACTGAGTGACTAGAGAGTAAACACAAAATCCAGTGAGGGTTCAATAGCTCATCACCATATATCTCTGCTTAAATTGTTAATTGTCTTGCAAGTTTGAAAAATACTTATTACCCATCTCCATAGTAAAAGTGCCTTCACCCACTTATTCATGTAAATTGCATGGTTTTACTTTCCCTTCCTTATTATGTGATATATGTGAAATACATGTTTCTTATGCTTTGAAATTATTTATTTTAATCACCCTCTATTACCATTCGATGCCGTGATTTGTGTGCTGAGAAGTTTCAAATCTTCTAAGGCAGGAATGACTTAAAGGATGGAAAGGAAACATATAAAAACGGAAGGAAAGCACAAAATGGAGTTTTTGAAGAAACTGGCAGCGACGCGAATGCATGGACGACGCGGCCGCATGCCTAGCGCGAAAAGATAGCGACGCGAACGCGTGACTGACGCGGACGCGTGCCATGAGCAGAACACAGATGACGCGGACGCATCACCGAAGCGAACGCATGATAAGGAAAACTCCAGATGACACGACCGCGTGACTCACGCGGACGCGTGACAGACGCCACGCACCAAAAATTACAGAAAATGCTCCCAGCGATTTCTGAAACCTTTTTTGGCCCAGATCCAAGTCCAGAAGGCACAGATTAGAGGTTATGAAGTAGGGAAATGCATCCATTCAGAGAGAGATATCCAATTATTCACTTTTCATATTTTAGATGTAGTTTTTAGAGAGAGAGGCTCTCTCCTCTCTCTTAGGTTTTAGGATTAGGATTTCTTGTTATTTCAATTTAGTATTCCGACTCTTTATCAGGTTCAATATTCCTTTTTCTTTATATTTCTCTTTTGCTTTCAGATCTTTTAAAGCTTTCTTTTAATTACTTTTATTGCCAATTTGGCTTATTAACCATTCATGTTTAGATTCGAATTTCTATTTAATATAATTTGAGGTATTTTAGTTTATGATTGATTTCTTTTATTTATGTTACTGTTGCTTCCAATCTGAAGACATTTTTATTCGAGTAAGTTTACTTTTTCCCTTTTGGCCTTGGTTAAGTAATTGATAATTGTTGTCTTTGCTAATTGAATTGAACTTCAATAACTCCATTCCTTTCTTAGGGATTGACCAGGACCTGAGGATCAAACTAATTGGTCCACTTTACCTTCCTTTGCTTTAGTAAAGGCTAACTAAGTGGGATTAAAACTCAATTCTCATCCCCATTGATAAGGATAACTAGGATAAGACTTCCAAATTCCCATACCTTGCCAAGAGTTTATTTTACATTTATTTATTTATTTTATTTGTCATTTAAATTACTTGTTCCTTACTTTCAAAACCCCAATTTACAAAACTCATAACCAATAATAAGAACATACCTCCCTGCAGTTCCTTGAGAAGACGACCCGAGGTTTAAATACTTCGGTTATCAATTTTAAAAGGGGTTTGTTACCTGTGACAACCGAAACGTTTGTAAGAAAGGACTTTTGTTGGTTTAGAAGCTATACTTGCAACGGGAATTTATTCTGAATTTTAGACCACGCAAAAGTTCTCTCTTCACCTGTCCTCCAGGGTGTGCTATTTTTTATGCTATTTTTTATTCTGCTTTAATTCTGCAGTTGTTTTTATGACTCCACATGATCATCAACCTAAAGAAAACATAAAATAACAATGAAAAACAAATGTCTATAAAAATAAATATAATTAAATAGCATTGGGTTGCCTCCCAATAAGCGCTTCTTTAATGTCAATAGTTGACAGTGAGCTCTTAGAGAGCTTCACAGAGACTCAGAGCTTAATGGTGGCCTCCCAACACCAAACTTAGAATTTGAATGTGGGGGCTCTGTTTGACTCTGTATTGAGAGAAAATTTTCATGCTTTCTCTCCATGGTTACAAAAGAAGATCCTTGAGCCTTAAACACAAGGTAGTCCTCATTCAATTGAAAGACTAACTCTCCTCTGTCCACATCAATCACAGTTTTTGCTGTGGCTAGGAAGGGTCTTCCAAGGATAATGGATTCATCTTTATCCTTCCCGGTGTCTAGGATTATGAAGTCAGCAGGGATGTAAAAGCCTTCAACCTTCACCAAGACATCTTCTACAAGTTCATAAGCCCGTTTCTTTGATTTGTCTGCCATCTCCAGTGAGATTCTTGCAGCTTATACCTCAAAGATCCCTAGTTTTTCCATTACAGAGAGTGGCATGAGATTTATTCCTGACCCCAGGTCACACAGAGCCTTTTCAAAGGTCATTGTGCCTATGGTACAAGGTATTAAGAACTTTCTGGGATCCGATTTCTTCTGAGGTAATTTCAATTGAGCCCAAGCATTCAGTTCATTGATGAGCAATGGAGGTTCATCCTCCCAAGTCTAACTACCAAATAGCTTGGCATTTAGCTTCATGATATCTCCTAGATATTCAGCAACTTGCTCTTCAACAATATATTCATCCTCTTCAGAGGAAGAATACTCATCAGAGCTCATGAATGGCAACAGTAAGTTCAGTGGAATCTCTATGGTCTCTGTATGAGCCTCAGATTCCTTTGGTTCCTAATTAGGGAACTCCTTAGTGGTTAGTGGACGTCCCTTGAGGTCTTTCTCACTGGAAATCACTGCCTTTCCCTCCTCTACAGGTTTGGCCACTTTGAGTATATTGATGGCCTTGCACTCTCTCTTTGGATTCTCTTCTATATTGCTTGGGAGAGTATTAGGAGGAATTTCAGTAACTCTTTTACTCAACTGACCCACTTGTGCCTCCAAATTTCTGATGGAGGACCTTGTTTCAGTCATAAAATTTTGAGTGGTCTTAGATAGATCAGAGACTATGGTTGTTAAGTCAGAGAGACTCTACTTAGAATTCTGTGTCTGTTGTTGAGAAGATGATGGGCAAGGCTTGCTATTGCCAAGCCTATTTCTCCCACCATTATTATTACTGAAGCCTTGTTGAGGCTTCTGTTGATCCTTCCATGAGAGATTAGGATGATTTCTCCATGAAGGATTGTAAGTGTTTCCATAGGATTCTCCCATGTAATTTACTTCTTCCATTCCAGGATTCTCAGGGTCATAAGCTTCTCTTTCAGAGGAGGCTTCTTTAGTACTGCCAGATGCAGCTTGCAATCCAGTCAGATTCTGAGAAATCATATTGACTTGCTGAGTCAATATTTTTTTCTGAGCCAATATGGCATTCAGAGTATCAATCTCAAGAACTCTTTTCTTCTGAGTCATCCCATTATTCATAGAATTTCTTTCAGAAGTTTACATGAACTGGTTATTTGTAACCATTTCAATAATTTCCTGGGCTTCTGCAGGCATCTTCTTCAAATGAAGAGATCCACCAGCAGAGTGGTCCAATGACATCTTGGACAATTCAGACAAACCATCATAGAATATACATAAGATACTCCATTCTGAAAGCATGCCAGAAGGACACCTTCTGATAAATTGCTTGTATCTTTTCCAAGCTTTATAGAGGGATTCACTTTCCTTTTGTCTGAAGGTTTGGACTTTCACTCTAAACTTACACAACTTTTAAGGTGGAAAGAATTTGGCCAAGAAAGCATTGACCAACTTTTCCCAAGAGTTCAGGCTTTCTTTAGGTTGTGAGTCCAACCATATCCTAGCTCTGTCTCTTACAGCAAAAGGGAAAAGCATAAGTCTATAGACCTCGGGATTAACCCCATTGGTCTTAACAGTGTCACAGATCTGCAAGACTTTAGCCAAGAACTGATGAGGATCTTCCAATGGAAGTCTATAAAACTTGCAATTCTGCTGCATTAGAGAAACTAATTGAGGCTTAAGCTCAAAGTTGTTTGCTCCAATTGCAGGAATTGAGATGCTTCTTCCATAGAAGTTGGAAGTTGGTGCAGTAAAGTCACCAAGCATCTTCCTTGCATCTCCACCATTGATATTGGGTTCGGCTGCCATGTCCTCTTCTTTTTCAAAAAATTTCTGTAAGGTCCTCTCTAGAGAGTTGTGCTTTAGCTTCTATTAGCTTCCTCTTCAGAGTCCTTTCAGGTTCAGGATCAGCTTCAACAAGGATGTCTTTATCCTAGTTCCTGCTCATATGAAAAAGAAGAGAACAGAAAAGAAGAGAAATCCTCTATGTCACAGTATAGAGATTCCTTTATGAGAGTAGTGTAACATCCCGCATTTTTGAAAATCTAAATATAAATAAATTGAGATTTTATCTTATTAAGTTTAAACTTTGTAATTTTAGAAATTACTTTATTAGAAATAATTAAATAGATTCGGAGATAATTTCATTTTAGACCAACTAAGCTTCTTAAGCAATTTTATTATAATTGAATATTTTGCATATTCTTAGTAGTTGAAAAATAAGAAAGGATTGTACATTTTAATTTAAGTAACTCCTATTATGAATAAATTGTGACTTATTTTATTAGTTGAGCCCTTAGAGATTAATTTATTAGGGATGATTAAATTGATTTTTATAAATACTTTGAGTTTAAGTTAATAAATATTTTTGTGTAATCTTATTACAATTGATCATTTTATATAATTTGGAATTAAGTTCTGATAATAGAAAAATAATAAAAAGTTATATCATTTAATTTGACTAATTAGTATTGAGTTTAAACTATATTTTATAAAAATGTGATTAATATGCTTATTTTATAATTTAAATTAGAAATAATTAATTCAACTTACCAATATGTTGATAAATAATGTTCTTAGATATTTTTAATAAAGTATGTTTGATTTTAAAATTATTTTATTCTTTAATCTTATCAAAATATCTATTCACATTTATATTTATTCCTTTATAAAAATCCTAAGTTTACCCTAATTCCCCAAATTGAAGCCCTAGTTCTAAATCCCTAATCAGAAACCTAATTTCCCCTTTCTCCAGCCCTGAAGAACGCAGCCCACCCCCTTTCTTCCTAAAACACTAACACAAAAAACAAAAGAAAGAAACGCAGAAATGGAAAGGGAGAATCGAGAGCTGAGAGGAAGAGAGGGAGCTACACCACATCGTTGTCCAGCTGCCGTCTGGCTCGCCATCACTGGCGTCTCGCTGCCGTCGCTGTGGAGACCGAACGCCTTCGAGTTTCCTACTGCCACCTTGGAGCCCGTCCCTATCAAGAGCGTCAGAAGAAAGAGAGAGGGACGAACTCGCGATGGAGAGAGAGGAGATTGCGCCGTGCAGCCGTGGAGCCCGTCACACATGTCGCCACCGTCGGAAGCAGAACCACGAAGGGGAGAGAAAGAACGACGTTGGGAGGAAACTGTGAGCTGCAAGCCGCTGACCGAGAAGAAGCTCTGCCTTTGTCACCATGTTGGAGTCGTCGCTGCCAACGCCGCGCACCGCCGTTAGCGCTGCCGTTGAAGGGAGGCGCCACTGAAATACCCAACAGCAGCTTCCCCTGCGTTCCCAATTCCATTCTTGAAACTGTAACACTCTTGCTCGTGCTCTGCTTCCCGATTTTATTTCTCTACTATATTTTCATTCTGAATAAAATAGTGTATGTTCCTGTTTTGTATTGTTGTCGCCATCGTCAATCTGGATCCTAGTCGTCCCTGTCGTTCATGCCCCTTTGCTGCACCTGTTTCTCTACTGCTATTATTTGGAGTATTGGCGTTGATGCTATTATGAATCTGTTAGAGTTGCTATTGGTGAGTCCAATGCTACTTTAATTCTGGATTGATCTTTTCCTTGATCATTGACTATTTACACATTTTATTGTCACTGCTATACTTGTTCTGAGTTGATCGCGGTATGTGCCTTGTCTTGAGACCTCCAGGGCTGTGATTGCTCTTAATTTCATCCAATTTGAATCCTTTGTTTGGTTACAACCACGGTCACTGCCGTGAAGATTAACAATGCTGCTGTTCCGGTTGCTGCCTTTGCCATTCCGGTTGCATGACAGTCACCGCTCTTGCCATGAAACTAAAAGGAAAGGGAATTGTTACATTAAATTATGCAATTGCGACATCGAGGTAGGGGGTTTAAAATGATTTCAATTTAAGAATGCCTACAAGGTTTATTGAATAACTGCAAATAGATTTAGTAGCTGTGAGTAATTGATTGATTATGTGAATATTGAATTGTGGTTGAGATTGTGATTTGGAATTGTTGATTAGTGATATTGATTGATTATGTGGATTGGGAATTGTTTGATGACTAATTGTTGAGAATTTCTGAATTTTAATGGGTAATGTTGGATTTGTTGTCGCTGAGCTGTTATTTGGTATATTGTAATGTTAATGAACTTGGTTGGTGGTTGATTTGGAATTGGTTTTGAGGGGTATTGAAGGGTTGGATTTTGAATACAAAATGGTTTACTGAAAATCAGGTTCTCTTGAAATTAAACGGCAACTTTGAAAGTGAATCAGTGGCTCTATAGTGACTGAAATGATGAGAATTTAAATGTTAAGTAAATTATATTAAGTGTGATTGTTGAGATTTAATTTTGAAGGTTTCATATTAACTGGAACATTAGTTATGATTTTTCAAAGTTAAATCGTGAATCTGATTTTCTGCACTATTTTAAATGAAATTAGAAACTTTGAAAATCTATAACTAATTCTATGACGATCGGATTTGTGTGGGACTAATTCTGGATTATGATTGAGAATATAGGGAGTTGAACTGGTAAATTTGAGACTTTTTCATTAAGTTTATGAATTATGGTGAATTTTTGAATTGGGGATGTCAAATCTGGTTTTTCTGCAGAACGTTTAACACAGCAGCAAATTGATTCCTCTATTGGAAATTCTGCAGTTGGAATTTTTAAATGGAACTAATTTTAAATGAAACTTTGGTCTTATTACTTTAATTTCATAAAAGTTTAGAATTGTTAGAGTTGTGGTTTTAAAGATTTGGATTTTCAATGAAAGATGTTTTATGCAGTAAAAGTCAGGCTTTGTTTTCTAAGTCAGTAAATTTGAGGCTTTATAATTTTTAATTCTGGAATGATATTAAGATGAAACTAATTGGAGGTGAAAGTTGAGTATGTTTAGTATATATGATTCAAATTTCATGGTTTTCCATGTTTTAATAAGTGAGTTATGGGACTTGGAAGAGGTTGTGTTCAATGATTTGTAAAACAGAATTCTGCAGAGGATTACCTAACTTCCAAGCTACGTAACTCCTTCATTAAAAATGGTATGACCCTGGAACCAATTTAGAAAGAAATTTGGATAAGTTATCTTTAACCACATTAATTTTTAAGGGGGTTGGATTTAATTTGTATTTTATATGAAATTTCGAATGTTGTATGCTGCTGCTGTCTTCTGGATTTAAAACACTGCAGAGCAGTCACGGTTTTGCTTATATTCCCGAAGCTAGAGTCAGCATAAAATTATGATTTTTGATTTAATAGAAAGCTTAATCCGAGACGGTCACATGGATATAAAGTTTGCGTAATTCCGAATTCATTTGATATTTTAAAAAGAAAATGGAATTTAAGAAATAGATTTTGGATATGGAATTTAACAAAATAGATTTTCTATTATCAAATGTTTTTGAGGATATATTGTTGTGACAATTGCTGAAAGAGGCTGATGAAATATTGAGAAAGAAGGATCCCGTAGGGTGGATAAGTCCTATTTTTAAAGGAGATTATGTCCAAATTTTTATAAAAGTATAAGGACTTAGTAAAAATCAATATTTAAGGCTTATTTAATGATAGAAACTTCAATGATTCTTTTAAGAAGAGATTATTTGGTATACGAGATTGTTGGCAAGGGCGTGGGTCTTGTCGTGCTTGCGTATTTGCAATTATGAAAGGAAATGGAAAGATGTAAAGTTTTTATAGTATGATTGAACTGAGAAAGGAAGTGGTACTGCATAAGAATGTGAAAGCGATGATGAATAATGAGAATGATAATGAATGATGGTAATGAGAATGATTATGTGATGATCTGCTGCATTGAGGCAGTCAGATAGATAGTGGTGCGACCACTGAGAACGCTTTCCTGCGGTACAGATCCATATTTTAATTCTGTAAGGCAGAGGGGTTATTTCCTGCTACAGAAGTACCGTGACCACCTGTTCCATTTCTGTAGTGGCAGAGGGGTTATTTCCTGTACACAGGGGTATAGCCAACAGGAAAGCCATATCCGGCTGGTAATGCTGGGTTACGTCGGGAGCGGGTAGAAACCGACAAATGAGCTCATTACCTGCACTAGGACTAGACATTCATCATATGCATCTATGTGACATTGTTTGGGTGTGTATAATGTAATTGGTTTGCTTAAATGAATAATTCTGTTAACTACTAATTGTTATACTTGATGTACTTGCTCTTGATTGTGTTTGAACCTCATTACTTGGGTTTGTAACTGATTGACTGGATTGTGGTGAATTGGATGTTGATTGAATCGCTTGGGCCTGAGGCCGTGATTGGTTTGTGTTTGAGGTTTAGTAAAGTATGAAAGATTAAGCTGGTTCAGTGATGAGCGGATATTTTATACGCTTTTTGGGGTTAATTTCATATAGTTTTTAGTATATTCTAGTTAGTTTTTAGTTTATTTCCATTATTTTTTAGGAAAAATTCATATTTCTGGACTTTACTATGAGTTGTGTTTTTTTGTAATTTCAGGTATTTTTCTGGCTGAAATTGAGGGAGCTGAGCAAAAATCTGATTCAGGCTGAAAAAGGACTGCTGATGCTGTTGGATTCTGACCTCCCTGCACTAAAAGT
Source organism: Arachis ipaensis (assembly GCF_000816755.2). Taxonomy (NCBI): domain Eukaryota; kingdom Viridiplantae; phylum Streptophyta; class Magnoliopsida; order Fabales; family Fabaceae; genus Arachis; species Arachis ipaensis. Next base: position 54,208,674 of record NC_029794.2, read on the forward strand.
GGATTTTCTGGAGCTACAGAGCTCAAAATGGCGCGCTTCCAATTTCGTTGGAAAATAGACATCCAGGGCTCTCCAGAAATATATAATAGTCCATACTTTGCTCAAGGATAGATGACGTAAACTGGCGTTCAACGCCAGTTCTCTGCCCAATTCTGGCGTCCAGCGCCAGAAAAGGATTAAAAGTAGGAGTTCAACGCCAGAAATGGATCCAAACCTGGCGTTGAACGCCCAAAACAGTCTTATGCACGTGAATTGTTTAAGTCTCAGCCACAGCACACACCAAGTGGGTCCCAGAAGTGGATCTCTGCACCACCCATCATAGTTTACTCATCTTTTGTAACCCTAGGCTACTAGTTTAGTATTTAAACAACTTTTAGAGACTTATTTTGTATCTCATGACATTTTAGATCTGAACTTTGTACTCTTTGACGGCATGAGTCTCTAAACTCCATTGTTGGGGGTGAGGAGCCCTGCTGTGTCTCAACCTGCAGATGATTAGCCGTGCGGTGACAGCGCACCTGGACCCTTTTCACTGGAAGGATGGATGGTAGCCATTGACAACGCTGATCCACCTACACACAGCTTGCCATAGGAGGACATGCGTGCGTGAATCAGAAGACAGAGGAAAGCAGAGATTCAGAAGACAAAGCATCTCCAAAACTCCAACATATTCTCCATTACTGCATAACAAGTAACCTTTAACCCATACTCTCTTCTTTAATCGAAATTCAACTGATAAATAAAATTGACTTCCTGACTAAGAATTGCAAGATAACCATAGATTGCTTCAAACCAACAATCTCTGTGGGATTCGACCCTTACTCACGTAAGGTATTACTTGGACGACCCAGTGCACTTGCTGGTTAGTGGTACGGGTTGTGAAAAGTGTGATTCACAATTCGTGCACCAAGTTTTTGGCGCCGTTGCCGGGGATTGTTCGAGTTTGGACAACTGACGGTTCATTTTGTTGCTTAGATTAGGAAAAATTTCTCTTTTTTTTTGTTTAAAGTCTCTTATTATTGTCGTGTTAAAATTTTAGAATCCTTATTTCTTTTTTTTAAAATCTTTTTCAAAAATAATTTTTTTTATTAAACCTTGTGCCAAACTTTAAGTTTGGTGTTTTCTTGTTGGTTTTTCTTAAAACTTTTGAAAATTTATTTTGGTTTTCTAAAAATTTTAAGTTTGGTGTTCTTCCTTCATGTTCTTGTGTTCTTGTGAGTCTTCAAAGTGTTCTTGAGTTTTCCTCGTGTCTTGATCTTAAAATTTTTAAGTTTGGTGTTCCTTGGTGTTTTTCCCTCCAAAAAAAAAATTTTCGAAAACAAGGAGCATTAGATCTAAAAATTTTAAATCGTGTGCTATCTTATTGCTTTTCTCTCTATTTTAAAGCATCTCTTTCAAAAATCAATTTTTAAAACTCAGATTTTTTTTTCAAAACTTCCTAACCACTTTCTCTCTCCTCAATTTTTCGAAAATATTCACCCATTTTTATTTATCTTTATCTTATTTTCGAAATAAAAAAAAATATTTTCTCTATTTTACATCATCTCCCTTTCTCCATCATGGACCTAAGCGGAAATGAACAGTCCAGGAAGACTCTGGGGTCATATTCTAACCCCTCTACTGCTTCATATGGGAGTAGCATCTGCATACCCTCCATTGGAGTCAGTATCTTTGAGTTGAATCCTCAGCTCATTATCATGGTGTAGCAAAGTTGCCAGTATTCCGGTCTTCCACAGGAAGAACCTACAGAGTTTCTGGCACAGTTTTTACAGATTGCTGACACAGTACATGATAAAGAAATAGATCAGGATGTCTACAGACTATTACTGTTTCCATTTGCTGTAAAAGATCAAGCTAAGAGGTGGTTGAATAACCAACCTAAGGCCAGCATAAGGACATGGAAACAGCTGACAGAAAAATTCCTGAATCAATACTTTCCCCCAAAACGGATGACACGGCTAAGGCTGGACATCCAAGGCTTTAAACAACGAGATAGTGAATCTCTTTATGATGCTTGGGAGAGATACAGAGAGATGCTACGAAAGTGCCCTTCTGAAATGTTTTTAGAGTGGGTTCAGTTAGACATCTTCTACTATGGGCTTGCAGAAGGAACTCAGATGTCTCTAGATTACTCAGCTGGTCGATCTATCCACATGAGAAAGACAATTAAAGAGGCTCAAGAGCTCATTGATACAGTTGCCAGGAATCAGCATCTGTACCTAAGCAGTGACCCTTCCATGAAAGAAGAGGTTAAGACAGTAACTGCTGAACTTAGTCCTGTAAAACAAGCTGCTGAATTCAATCAGCAATTGGACTTTCTAACAAAGCAGTTAGCCGAATTCAAAGATAGACTACAAGAGACAATGATGGCTAATATACATATGGAAGAACAGTTTAAGCAAACAAAGCAGCAACTGTCAAGGCAAATAACAGAAGAATGCCAAGCAGTTCAATTAAGAAGTGGGAAAACATTAAATACCCCACCTCAAGGAATGAGCAAACCACCCAAAATTCACCTGAGGACAGTAAGAGCCCAGGGAAAAGTAATTCTGGAACTAAAACGCCAGAAATTTGGTGGAAGGCTGGCGCTGAACGCCCAGACCATGCTCAGGACTGGTGTTCAACGCCAGAAACAAGGCAGGACTGGCGTTCAACGCCAGAAATAGGCAAGGATCTGGCGTTGAACGCCCAAAATGGGCAAGATTTGGCGCTGAACGCCCAAAATGGGCACAGTTCTGGCGTTCAGACGCCAGGAACAGACAAGGAGCTGGCGTCCAATTTCACTCCAGCTTCTAACCCTGGCACTCAATTACTATGCATTTCTGGGAGAAGGTGACACTTTTCCAGTGATCATAAGCTCTGCCTTAAATTCACAGGAGGAGGAAGCACTTATTCAAGTGCTAAGGACACACAAGACAACTCTTGGGTGGTCCATAGGTGACCTTAAGGGCATAAGCCCAGCTAGATGCATGCACAAAATCTTATTGGAGGATAATGCCATACTAGTGGTTCAACCACAGAGGCGGCTAAATCCAGCCATGAAGGAAGTGGTGCAGAAAGAGGTCACCAAATTACTAGAGGCTGGGATTATTTATCTTGGTTATGTGGAGCTTCAAGATATTGATTCTGATAAGAGGTTCATTGTCAATGGACAGAGAATCAAGCACTATCTTGAAGGCAATGTTGAGGAAGAGTGCTCAAGGCTGAAGCTAGACTAAAAGCTCAGCAAGGTCCAGCTAAAGACAATAAAGAAGCGCTTGCTGGGAAGCAACCCAGCCATGGGGCATCAATCCTCTAAGCATTTTGCCCTATTTTTATTTTTATTTGTTTATATAGAGTTCATTGATAACAAGGTAAAGAATCAATTGCATAAGTTCACAGGGTTACAGAAGGAATCTGCACACAAAACAGAGAAAAAGAGCTCACTGGCAAGAAAACGCCAATAAGGGCCTATTTTGGGCGTTCAGCGCCCAAAAGGGGCAGCCAGTGGGCGCTGAACGCCAGTAAGGATAGCAATCTGGCGTTCAACGCCAGAAAAGGGCAACAATTGGGCGTTGAACGCCCAGGAGAACAGCATTTGGGCGTTGAACGCCCAAAACAGGCAGTGTTTGGGCGTTCAAACGCCAGGATGATGGGGAGGAGGTAAATTCATTTTTCCTCATATTTTTTTCATTCTAATCTTAATTTTCACACTTCAATTCATGATTTCTTGCATAAACATGTTAAGAACCCTGATTTCTAAAATCCCTAATTTCTAAAAACCCTACCTTAAAAATATCAAATATATCTTAATCCATAAGCACCAACCCTCTTTTGCAAATTCAATCCAACTCTTTTTCAAATTTTCAAAACAAATCTAATTTTTTTCAACTAATATCTTTTTTTTAAATCTCCACATTATCTTTTTCAAAATCTAGATTTATCTTTTTCAAAAATCTTTCATATCTTTTCAATTTTAAACTATATCCTCTCTTATCATATCTTCTATCTTATCTTTTCCAAATCAATCTTTTTATCATATCTTTTCAAAATTTTCGAACCCACCCCCCTCCCTTTATATATGGGTTTGGCCTCTACCCTCCTCCATCAACAATTGCACCTAGCTCTCCTTCTATCCCTCTCCTTTCTTTTCTTTTGCTTGAGGACAAGCAAACCTCTAAGTTTGGTGTGTTTATCCACGATCACTAAGATCATGGCTCCTAAAGGAAAATAAGCCACTCCAAGAGGCAAGAAAGAGAGCATTCCAAAACCACTTTGGAATCAAGGGAGGTTCTTATCTAAAGAACATTCAGACCATTATAACAAAATAATGGGTCTGAGATCAGTGATCCCGGAAGTTAGATTCGATCTGAAAGAAGATGAATATCCGAAGATCCAGGAGCAAATTCGAATCAAGAACTGGGAAGTCCTAGCTAATCCTGAAACGAAAGTAGGGAAGAACATGGTTCAGGAGTTCTATGCTAATATGTGGCAAACTGACAAGTAAAAACTATCTGGGACTGCTTTCTATGACTATTGGACCGTGGTCAGAGGAAAGATTGTTCATACCCACCCTGACAGGATCAGGGAGATCTTAAAGCTACCTCAGCTGAAAGATCAGGTATTTTTCTGGCTGAAATTGAGGGAGCTGAGCAAAAATCTGATTCAGGCTGAAAAAGGACTGCTGATGCTGTTGGATTCTGACCTCCCTACATTCAAAGTGGATTTTCTAGAGCTACAGAACTCAAAATGGCGCGCTTCCAATTGCGTTGGAAAGTAGACATCCAGGGCTTTCTAGCAATATATAATAGTCTATACTTTGCTCAAGGATAGATGACGTAAACTGGCGTTCAACGCGAGTTCTCTGCCCAATTCTGGCGTCCAACGCCAGAAAAGGATTAAAAGTTGGAGTTCAACGCCAGAAATGGATCCAAACCTGGCGTTGAACACCCAAAACAGCCTTATGCACGTGAATTGTTTAAGTCTCAGCCCCAACACACACCAAGTGGGCCCCAGAAGTGGATCTCTGCACCACCCATCATAGTTTACTCATTTTTTGTAACCCTAGGCTACTAGTTTAGTATTTAAACAACTTTTAGAGACTTATTTTGTATCTCATGACATTTTAGATCTGAACTTTGTACTCTTTGACGGCATGAGTCTCTAAACTCCATTGTTGGGGGTGAGGAGCTCTGCTGTGTCTC
>NC_029794.2:54214863-54244177 GCF_000816755.2 Arachis ipaensis
GTCTAAACCTTGTCTGTGGTATTCCGAGTAGGATTCTGGGATTGGATGACTGTGATGAGCTTCAAACTCGCGAGTGCTGGGCGTAGTGACAGATGCAAAAGGATAGTAAATTCTATTCCGGTATGACTGAGAGATGATTGATGATTAGCCGTGCGGTGACAGCGCACCTGGACCCTTTTCACTTGGAAGATGGATGGTAGCCATTGACAACGGTGATCCCACAGCTTGCAGCTTGCCATAGGAGGACATGCGTGCGTGAATCAGAAGACAGAGGAAAGCAAAGATTCAGAAGACAAAGCATCTCCAAAACTCCAACATATTCTCCATTACTGCATAACAAGTAACCTTTAACCCATACTCTCTTGTTTATTCGAAATTCAACTGATAAATAAAATTGACTTCCTGACTAAGAATTGCAAGATAACCATAGATTGCTTCAAACCAACAATCTCTGTGGGATTCGACCCTTACTCACGTAAGGTATTACTTGGACGACCCAGTGCACTTGCTGGTTAGTGGTACGGGTTGTGAAAAGTATGATTCACAATTCGTGCACCATTCAGCATAGACTTAATCAACCTATGCTTGGAACAAATTAGTCATTCATACAGTCTAGGAAACTTTTAAGAGTTTTATAAAGAAAATATGGGTCTAGGATTTTGAATAATTAACTAATTCTTTTAAAGAAGGTTAATTTTCTTTTAGATGTCTCTGAATGAAATTAACTATTTGCGCTTTATTCTTTACTTTCACGGCATTCTCGACCTCTATTGAGAACATGTGGTTTGGTTCTCACCCCGAAATTTTCCACCCTTTCAGTGACACAGGTTTGAAGACGCAATTTGAAGCTGCGAGCGATTAGTAGGTTTTCTTTATTGTTTTAATTACTTTCATAGAGTCCCCTCGCTCTTGTCCTTTGAGGTTTTATTTTAACAGAGGGGTAGGTGTTGTATTTGGGTTTATATGACTTCTTATGTATAAGAATTACTATTAATAATACTTATGTGATTGTTATTATTATTTGCAATGTTTGTCCTTGATACATGTCATTAATGAATAAAAACAAAATTTTCTGGCATTTTCTTAAAACTGAAACGCGAAATCGATACAAAGGCTCAGTAATTAAGTAGTTAATATTAGAAAAGATCACGTAACGTTCTTTCTAGTAGAAATACCCTGACTTAAGCAATGTATTTTGCTGGAAGGGATGTTACAAGTAGAAGAATAGAAGAATAGAAAAATGAGGTAGAGAGAGGATAAGAAGAATTCGAACACAGAGAGAGGGAGAGGGTTCGAATTATGAGTAGAAGAGAAGTGTTAGTAAATAAATAAATAAATAGAAAGGGATGAGAGAGGGAGTATTCAAATATTAAATTAAAAAAAAGAAAAATGTTTTTGCTTTTATTTTAATTAAGAGTTAGAATTCGAATTTATTAGAAGAAATAAAATTAAAATTTAAAACAATTAGTTAACTAAAAAGAATTTTGAAAAAGTTATTAGTGGTTTTTGAAAATTAGAGGGAGAGAAAAGTAGTTAGGGAGTTTTGTAAAAGATAAGAAATAGTAATCTTTTTAAAATTAAAACAAACAATTCAAGTAGTTAATTGAAAAAGATTTGAAAATTTTGAAAAGATAAGAAGTTAGAAAAAGATTTTGAAATTAGAATTTTGAAAAAGATATGATTTGAAATTTATTTTGAAAAAGATTGAAAAGGAAATCAAAAAGATTTGATTTTCAAAATTAAAGTTGATGACTTGGCTAACAAGAAACTAAAAGATATGATTATAGAATTTAAAGATTGAACTTTTCTTAATAGAAAAGTAACAAACTTGAGATTTTTGAATCAAAACATTAAATGTTAGCAATAATTTCGAAAACTATGAATAAAATTAAGAAAATGATTTTTTAAAAAAATTTGTTTAAGGATTTTCGAAGACATTAAAGGAAAGATGAAAAATATTTTGAAAAATTTTAAGAAAGAATTTGAAAATATTAAGAAAAAAATAAAAAAGATTTGATTTTTGAAAAAGATTTGAAAAGATAAAATTTTTAAATTGAAATTTTGACTTGACTAACAAGAAACAACTAAATTTTAAAAATCTTTGACTAAGTCAACCCAAAATTTCGAAATTTATGAGTAAAATAAGGAAAAGATATTATTTTTTATTTTTCTGAATTAATGAAGAAAGAGAAAAATAACAAAATGAAACAAAACATAAAAATTTAAGATCAAAATAAATAATGCATGCAAGAACACTTTTGAATGTCAAGATGAACACCAAGAACACTTTGAAGATCATGATGAACATCAAGAACATATTTTTGAAAATTTTTAAGAAAAGAAACACATGCAAGACACAAAACTTAAAAATTTTTGAACTTTAGACACTAATAATTTGAAAATGCATATGAAAAACAACAAAAGACACAAAACAAGAAAAATTAAAGATCAAACAAGAAAAATCATCAAGAACAACTTGAAGATCATGAAGAACATAATGCATGAATTTTCGAAAATTTAAGGGAAATTAAAAAAAAACATGCAATTGACACAAAACTTAAAATTTGACATTAGACTCAAACAGGAAACATAAAAATTATTTTGGTTTTATAATTTTATTAAATTTTTTTGTATTTTTCGAAAAAATTTTGGAAATAGAAAATAAAGAAATTCAAAATTTTTAATAAGAATTCCAGGATTCATGTAATGTTAGTCTAAAGCTCCGGTCCAAAAGAATTAGACATGGCCAAATGGCCAGCCAAGCTTTAGCACAGAATTTTAAATGAGAATCCAAAGGCTCATGCAATGTTATTCTAAAGCTTCGGTCCAAAAGAATTAGACATGGCCAAATAGCCAGCCAAGCTTTAACATAACACATACAAGCATGTCCTTTCTACAATGAAAAGTGGAAGCCTCAGTCCAAAATATTAGACATGGCTTAACAACCAGCCAGGCTTCAACATATCCCATGAAGCTCTAGAATTCATTCTTAAAAATATTTATGAATTTTTCGAAAACTAAATACTTTTTTTGAATGATTTTTTGAAAATAAAAATAAAAATCTTAAACATAAAATAAAATTAACCAATCTAAGCAACAAGATGAACCGTCAGTTGTTCAAACTCGAACAATCCCCGGCAACGGCGCCAAAAACTTGGTGCACGAAATTGTGATCACACTTTTCACAACTCCGCACAACTAACCAGCAAGTGCATTGGGTCGTCCAAGTAATACCTTATGTGTAATGACCTAATTTCTGGTACGTCATGATCATACCAGAAACTGAGCACTACCAACTTGTCTTCCTAATTATTATCTATTATTTATTATATGAGCCTGATTCGTTGTTAAAAGTGTAATTATTTTGCGAGATATTTCTTTTTTGAAAACATTTGGATTAATAAACAGAATCACTCACAATCAATCAAGATTAATTTTACCAAACCCTACCTTGATTTGCTGCTCCAAATCCGGTTACTATTTGAAGTGTTCTTAAAGCACTTTTTCCTCCTAAAACACGTCAAGAACAACTTTAAAACTCTAAACCATCAACTAAACGAACTTCAACAGCATCTTAGGGAGGTTATCCTCACCTTAAACGTGCAGGAAATCAAAGATCTTTGGCCCACAAGTCAAGCTAAGCAAGAGATCTAAGGAAGAACATCAAGAAAACACTTGTTTAAGGATGTTTCCTTGAAAACTGAATTGAAAAGGGAGGGAGACATCCATCTCACCTTATTTCCAGCCTTGATATGTTATATGGTTATGTAGAGAAAGAAGAAAGGATCATTTTGGTGAAATCGGAGTTTTGATTTGAGTTTTAGTTCAGAAGAAATCAAGCTTTGAAGATTAAGTGTTCATGAAAGTTTCTCTCTTTTCTCTCTTCTCATTTTCGTCCAAAGGGAATAAATGAACAGCCTTGGAGTGTCTTGGGGGTGTAGGGTGAGTTGTGATTGGTTGGCTTGGAGGTGGGCTAAAATAATATTAAAATATCTCAGGTGTATAACTACTAAAACTAGGTGTATCAGAACACTTGTAAAAACATCTCTAAATATTCTTTTCTGAGCTACTAGCATAAATGACACTAGTAACATATTTAATATGAGAATAGAAGGTATATGATGAGGCATTAGCATTGCTAAAGTCATTAGAGAGTGCTGGTGTTAAGCTGCACCAGTAAACTATGAACCCGGTTAAACCGATTTCCTATTTTGAACTAAAACAGATCAGGTAACCTTATAATATCATTCAAGCATCTTCTAATACTAATATAATGATAATTTTGTACTATTATCTCTCTTCTCTCATGAATCGAATCCGGTTCATCAAACTGAGACAATTTACGGAAACTAGAATTAAAACTCCTAACCGATACGGTTCAAAAACTAAGTTCTTCGTGACTGCGTTATCGAGCTTATCTCCACTAAGGTCCTGAATTAAAGATAATATATTGACAATGAGGATTGAGATGCTTGATGATACAACAGAGGTGTTCCCTTTACTGATCTTCCGGAGGATTCTGTGCCTTCAAAAAAGATCTCGCGTACTCGAAAAAACGGGGTTGTTACATTACGTGAGTAAGGGTCGATCCCACAGAGATTGTCGGCTTGAAGAAAGCCATGGTCATCTTGTAAATTTTAGTCAGGCGGATTCAAATGGTTATGAGGTTTTGATAATTAAAGGATAAATAAAAGATAAAATAAAATAAGATACTTATGTGATTTATTGGTGGAGATTTCAGATAAGCGTTTGGAGATGCTTGGTTGCCTCTGAACCTCTGCATTCCTATTGTCTTCCTCCAATCATGCGTGCTCCCTTCCATGGAAAGCTGTATGATCCTCTCGGATGAAAAATATCAGGTATGATCTCTGCACGGCTAATCAACTGTTGGATTTCTCGTCTTGGATGAAAAATACCAGGTACAGCTACCGCACGGCTAATCATCTGTCGGTTCTCACTAGCGTCGGAATAGGATCTCTCTATCCTTTTGCACACTGTCACTGCATCCAACATTCGCAAGTTTGAAACTCATCACAGTCATCCCTTCCCAGATCCTACTAGGAATACCACAGATAAGGTTTAGACTTTTCGGATCTCAGGAATGCTGCCAATTGGTTCTAGCCTATAACACGAAGGTTCTAATCACGGATTTGGATACTCTGTTGTCAGGAGAGATAATGCAAATCGTGAATTAGAGACCCAAGAGAATATACTCCGGCTGTCATCCAATGACTACGTTGAACATCATGTAGACCGGTTTTGGTTGTCAGGCACGCGGATCTTGGCTAAGCGAGTAACGAAGATAGTGGGTGATTGTCACGGGTCACCCCTTCATTCTGACTTAACTGAATTAAGTACGAGAGTATATCTTGGAAAAGAAGTAGGTGTGAATTGAAAGAAAAACAATAGTACTTGCATTAATTCATGAAGAACAACAGAGCTCCACACCTTAATCTATGAGGTGTAGAAACTCCACCGTAGAAAATACATAAGAGAAAAGAGGTCTAGGCATGGCCGTGAGGCCAGCCTCCAAACGTGAACAATGATTCCAAAGATGATAGTCTGATAGTCTCTTTGAATACAATAGTAAAAGAAATGCTATTTATACTAACTAGTCACTAGGGTTTACAGAAAATAAGTAACTAAGTGCAGATAGTGCAGAAATCCACTCCCGGGGCCCACTTAGTGTGTGCTTGGGCTGAGCATTGAAGCTTTCACGTGCATAGGCCATTCTTGGAGTTAAACGCCATCTTGGGTGCCAGTTTGGGCGTTTAACTCCAGTTCTGGTGCCAGTTCTGGCGTTTTACGCCAGAAAAGGGTCTCTGGTGGGCGTTTGAACGCCAGTTTGGGCCATATAATCTCGGGAAAAGTAGGAACTATTATATATTTCTGGAAAGCGCAACATGTCTACTTTCCAACGCAATTGAGAGCGCACCGATTGAGCTTTTGTAGCTCCAGAAAATCTACTTCGAGTGTAGGAGGGTCAGAATCCAACAACATCTGCAGTCCTTTCTCAGCCTCTGAATCAGACTTTTGCTCAGATCCCTCAATTTCAGCTAGAAAATACCTGAAATTACAGAAAAACACACAAACTCATAGTAAAGTCTAGAAATGTGATTTTTTCATAAAAACTAATAAAAATATAATAAAAAGTAACTAAAACATACTAAAAACTATGTAAAAAAATGCCGAAAAGGGTATAAATTATCCGCTCATCAATACGCCACCCTGTAACTGTTGTTGTAAGAACCAATTCATTCTTTTCATTATGAATCACTGTCATGCCTTCCTTCTTGGGGACAACTTGGACAGGGCTCACCCAGGGACTATCAGAAATAGGATAAATAATCCCAGCCTCTAGTAACTTAGTGACCTCTTTCTGAACCACTAGCTTAGCATCATCCTCCAATAGGATCTTGTGCATGCATCTGGCTGGGCTAATTCCCTTAAGATCACTTATGGACCACTCAAGAGCTGTCTTGTGTGTCCTTAGCACCTGAATTAGTGCTTTCTCTTCCTGTGGCTCTAAGGTAGAGCTTATGATTACGGGAAAAGTGTCATCTTCTCCCAGAAATGCATATTTCAGGGATGGTGGTAGTGGTTTGAGCTCGGGTTTAGGAGGGTTCTCCACTTCTGAGGATTCTTCAGAGGTTCTTCTGTTTTCTCTGGTTCCTCCAGATCTGGCTAAACATCTTTAAAAATGTCCTCTAGCTCTGATTTAAGACTCTCAGTCATATTGACCACAGAGTCAATGATGTCAGCGCTCATGCAGTCTTTTGATGTGTCTAGATGCTACATAGCTTTGACAGCATTCAACTTAAACTCATCCTCATTGACTCTCAGGGTTATCTCCCCTTTTTGGACGTCAATGAAGGTTCGTCCAGTTGCTAGGAAAGGTCTTCCTAGAATGAGAGCTGCACTCTTGTGCTCCTCCATTTCTAGCACTACAAAGTCAGTGGGAAAGGCAAATGGCCCAACCTTGACAATCATGTCCTCAATTACGCCTGATGGAATTTTAATGGAGCCATCAGTAAGTTGGAGGCATATCCAGGTTGGTTTAACTTCTTCAGCCAAACCAAGCTTTCTAATAGTGGATGCAGGTATCAGGTTGATGCTTGCCCCAAGATCACATAAAGCTGTCTTGGTACAAGCATCCTCTAATGTGCACGGTATCATAAAGCTTTTGGGAACTTTAAGCTTCTCTGGTGAGCTTTTTTAAAATGATTGCACTGCATTCTTCAGTGAGAAAAACTTTTTCAGTTTCTCTCCAATTCTTCTTATGACTTAAGATCTCTTTCATGAACATAGCATAAGAGGGTATTTGCTCAAGTGCCTCTACAAATGGAATATTTATTTCAAGAGTCCTGAGATAGTCTGCAAAGCGGGCAAATTATTTATCCTGTTCTGCTTGGCAGAGTTTTTAAGGATAAGGCATCTTGGCTTTATATTCTTCAACCTTAGTTTCTGCAGGTTTACTTCCTATAGAAGTGGTTGAAAAAGCCTGCCTAAGGGGGTTGTTATCAGCACTTGCAGGTGTCTTATCCCTTATTGGCATTTGAACACCAGAATTGGATGCTGTATGGGCGTTTAACGCCAGATTTCCACCCTTTTCTGGCGTTTGAACGCCAGAATCATTCCTCTCTGAGCTCTTACTGTCCTCAGAGGGATTTTGGGCAGTGGTTTGGTCATCCTCTGTTAGTTGTTCCTTTCTTGGCTTTCTACTGCCGTGAGTTGATACATTCAGTGTCTTCCCACTCCTTAAATGAACAGCTTGGCACTCTTCTATTATCTGTTTAGATAACTGCTGTCTTGTCTGATCCAATTGTGCTTCCATATTCTTGTTAGCATTTTTAGTGTCTTGGAGCATCTCTTTAAATTCAGCTAACTATTTTGTTATAAGAAGCAATTGCTGATTGAGTTCAACAACTTGTTCTGGAGGACTAAGTTCAGTGGATACTACTTTAGCCTCTTCTTTCATGGTGGACTCACTACTTAAGCACAGATGCTGATTTCTAGCAACTGTATCAATGAGCTCTTGAGCCTCTTCAATTGTCTTTCTCATGTGTATAGATCCACCAGCTGAGTGGTCTAGAGACGTCTAGGCCTTTTCTGTAAGCCCATAGTAGAAGATGTCTAACTGTACCCATTCTAAAAACATTTCAGAGGGGCATTTTCTTAGCATCCCTCTATACCTCTCCCAGGCATTATAAAGAGATTCATTATCCTCTTGTTTAAAGCCTTGGATGTCCAGCCTTAGCTGTGTCATCCTTTTTGGAGGAAAATATTGATTCAGGAATTTGTTTGATAACTGTTTCCATGTTCTTATGCTTTGCTGTGGGTTGGTTATTTAACCACCTCTTAGCTTGATCTTTTACAGCAAATAGAAATAGTAATAATCTATAGACATCCTGATCTACTTCCTTATCACGTACTGTGTCAGCAATTTGTAAGAACTGTGCCAGAAACTCAGTAGTTTCTTCCTGTGGAAGACTGGAATACTGACAATTTTGCTGCACCATTATAATGAGCTAAGGATTTAGCTCAAAAATGCTGGCTTTGATGCGGGGGTATACAGATAGTACTCCCATATGAAGCAGTAGTGGGGTTAGCATATGATCCCAAAGTCCTTCTGGACTGCTCATTTCCACTTAGGTCAATGATGGAGAAAGAGAGATGATGTGGATTGTAAATAGAAATTTTATTTTATTTAATTAAGGATAAACCAAAATTTAAAAGAGAATAAAATAAAATACTTGGAAAATAGAATATAAGTTTCAAAAACTAAAAGGAAAAGAAATAAAAGAAATTCGAATACTAAAATGATTAGTTAATTAAAAAGATTTGAAAAATTTTGGATATGATTTTTGAAAAATAAAGAGAGAGAAATTGGTTAGGAAGTTTTGAAAAAGATATGTCTTAATATTAAAGATACTTGTAAGAAAATAATTAAAAGAGAAGATTTGAAAAAGATATGATTTTAAAAATTTTAAAGATTGGAACTTTCTTAACAAGGCAACACCAAACTTAAAATTTTTTCAATCAAAATATTAAAATAGGACAAGTAACTCGAAAATTATAAAGAAAAAGAAAAAGAGTTTGAAAATTTTTAAAAAATACTTTCGAAAAAATATAAAAAGAAATTGAAAAACAATTTGTTTTGAAAAAGATTTAAAAGGATAAATTTTTAAAATTGAAATTTTAACTTGACTAACAAGAAACTACCAAATTTTAAAATTTTGACTAAGTTAACCTAAGGAATTCGAAATTAATGAGTAAATAAAGGAAAAGATATTTTTTTTTATTTTATGAATTTAATGAGGAAAGAGAAAAACAAGTAAAAGACACAAAACTTAAAAATTTTTTAAATTTAGGAAGAGTAATTTTCGAAAATTTGAAGATAAACACCAAAAAGACACCAAACTTAAAATTTTTAGATCAAAACAAAGAAAACAAACAAGAAAACTTTGAATGTCAAGATGAACACCAAGAACACTTTGAAGATCAAGATGAACACCAAGAACAAATTTTGGGAAATCTTTAGGAAAATAAAAACACAAAGGACACCAAACTTAAAAAGTTTTATATTTTGGCCACTAATAATTCGAAAATGCACAAGAAAAACAAGGAAAGACACAAAACAAGAAAAATTTAAGATCAAACAAGGAAAATAAACAAGAACAACTTGAAGATCAAGAAAGAACTAAGAACATGTAATTCAAAAAATTGAAAGAAAAATAAAAACATGCAATTGACACCAAACTTAAAACATGAAACTAAACTCAAACAGAAGACTCAATTATTAGTTTATTGGTTTTTATCTATTTATTAAAATTTTCGAAAAAAATCTAGAAAAAGAAAACAAGGATTTTAAAATTTTAACAAAAACAATAATAAAAGACTCAAATTTAATGACTCTAAACCAAAAAGATAAATTTTTCCTAATCTAAGCAACAAGATGAACCGTCAGTTGTCCAAACTCGAACAATCCCCGACAACGGCACCAAAAACTTGGTGCACGAAATTGTAATCACACTTTTCACAACTCCGCACAACTAACCAGAAGTGCATTGGGTCGTCCAAGTAATACCTTACGTGAGTAAAGGTCGATCCCACGGAAATTGTCAATTATCTTGTAAATCTTAGTCAGGAGATTAATGATAAAAATGATTTTGTTATGAAAAGTAAATAACATAAATTAAATGGTACTTGTGATTCAGTAACGAGGAACAGATTGAGGTTCCGGAGATGCTCTGTCGTCTGAATTTCTGCTTTCCAACTGTCATCTTCTCCAAACACGCATGGCTTCCTTCAATCGCAAGCTGTATGATCCTCTCGGATGAAAAATACCAGGCACGGTCTCTGCACGGCTAATCAGCTGTCGGATTTCTCATATCGGATGAAAAATACCAGGTACAGCTACCGTACGGCTAATCATCTGTCGATTCTCACTAGCGTCGGAATAGGATCTCTCTATCCTTTTGCACACTATCACTGCGTCCAATATTCGTGAGTTTGAAGCTCGTCATAGTCATCCCTTCCCAGATCCTACTCGGAATACCACAGAAAAGGTTTAGACTTTCCAGATCCCAGGAACGCTGCCAATTGGTTCTAGCCTCAAGCTGTCGCCCAATGACTACGTTGAGCTCAGGTAGAATGGGAGTGGTTGTCAAGCACGCGTTCATAGATGTGAGAATGATGATGAGTGTCACGGATCATCACATTCTCTATATTGAAGTACGAGTGAGTATCTTAGAACAGAATCAAGCGTGATTGAATAGAAAACAATAGTAATTGAATTAATCCATTGAAACACAGCAGAGCTCCTCACCCCCACCTATGGGGTTTAGAGACTCATGCCATAGAAGATACAATATGAAATAAAATGTGATCAGTGCCAAAATGAATCTCTAAAAGTAGCTTTTATACTAGACTAGTAATTTAGGTTTACAGAAAATGAGTAACTAAGGGCAGATAGTGCAGAAATCCACTTTCGGGACCTACTTGGTGAGTGCTTGGGCTGAACTTTCAAGATTTCACGTGCATATGCCTCAAGTTGGAGTTAAACGCCACCCTGGGTGCCAAAATGGGCGTTTAACGCCAAGAAGAGTGCTAGTTTTGGCATTTTACGCCAGAAAAGGGTCTCTAGCTGGCGTTTAATGCAAGTTTAGGCCATCAAATCTAGGAAAAAGTATAGACTATTATATATTGCTGGAAAGCCCAAGATGTCTACTTTCCAACTCAATTAAGAGTGTGCCAATTGGGCTTCTGTAGCTCCAGAAAATCAACTTCGAGTTCAGGAGGGTCAGAATCCAACAACATCTGCAGTCCTTTCTCAGCCTCTGAATTAGATTTTTGCTCAGGTCCCTCAATTTCATCTAGAAAATACCTGAAATTATAGAAAAACGTACAAACTCATAGTAAAGTCCAGAAATATGATTTTTGCATAATAACTAATAAAAATATAATAAAAGTAACTAAAACATACTAAAAACTACCTAAAAACAATGCCAAAAAGGGTATAAATTATCCGCTCATCAATATCCTCTAGGCCGTGCACTGCTATGAGCACCACAACGCTCGCCGCTTCCAGTGGATAGTGGCGAAGTTTGAGGGTAGAGATCCTAGGCCACCTCCTTCGGATACACCAGAGCCAGAGGCCGAGGAGCCTCCATCGGAGGAGCCAGCAGCTGAAGCTGTCCAGGTAATCGAGCACCCAGGCCAGAGACCGGCAGAGCCTACGGTTGAGGAGGTAGCAGCTGAGGATCATGGAGTTGAGGAGCAGACAATTGACGAGCTTACAGAGTATATGGTTGAGGAGCCCACAGTTGAGCATCCCAGAGTCGAAGAGCAGGCAGCTGGACCTGAGCCGAGAGTAGAGATGGCAGTAGAGACACCTGACCCGGCACTAGAGCAGCCGAGAGCTGAGACTGTCCCAATGACATCCCGAGAGCTAATTGTATATCACCGTCATCATCATCACCCATCACCTTCTCACATTTGACTTCCTCAGATTCATTATTTTAGCACTGAGGACAGTGCATGACTTAAGTGTGGGGGAGGATATTCGATTTTTGGGTGTAAATATTCTCTCCTGAATACTTCTATTTAGTTTATTTTGAGTTTTTATTATGCTTTTTGTGGATATTTATAGTACTTTGACTTATGCACTGCTGTTTAGTACTTTCGGTATATATATTAGTCGCCTTTAGTTATCTTTAGTATTGCATCTCTAGTTTATGTATATATATATTGCATCTTTATATTGCTTGGTACATAGTATAGATATGGATTGTGATTGGATGATGTGAATAGCTTATGCCTAGTTATCTTGATCCTAATTGTTCATGTTACTTTTTGCTTGTTGAAAATTAGGAAAAGAACTAGGAAATTTTGAAAAATTTTGCATCCCTCACATCATACATACATATAGGAAATAATTTTGGTGAAAAACAACAAATTTTCCAAGAAATTTTGTTTCAAGGGCATGCTGTCGAATTGATTGAGAAAACTATTTTCAAACTTGCTTGAATGATTTCTTTTGGAACATAGAAGAGTAAAGAACAAATACCTTGTGAGTTTTTGAGCTACATTGAGTGGTTACACATTTTAACCACTAACTCTGTTCATTGTGTGATATATCTCTTCTATGAGTGTAATCTTGGTTTTGCTTAATTCTTTATTTCCATTGGTTGATGTATTGAATTGCATTGAGCATGATTGAGGCCATCTTTGATAAAAGCTTACTTTACCCATATAGCCTTACCCTTGCACCTACCATTGTTAACCCCTTTTAAGCCTTATCTACCCCATCGTTCTTGATATTAGCATATCACCACCTTAAGCGGAAAACCATGATTTACCTTGGATTGCATCCTTGATTAGCTTAGGTTAAAGAAGTGTGTTTCATGTAAGTGTGGGGGAATCTTTTGGGAAACATTGGTAGGGAATGAAAAAGTTTAATTTGGGTATCTCATTGAAAACTTTGGAAAATGGGAATATTCATGTATGAACTACTTAACCATATGCAATTCTCATTTCAAAAAAAAAAACCCGTCGTCATAAAAGGGCGCAAAGTCACCCAAAGGGGTAAACAAATGAATAGAGAATTGCATATGTGATGTTTACGGGACAAGCATACATGAATTAGTGAAAAGAAATGATGGAAGGTTAGGATTGCATTTGGTTTTGATTTGATTGATATAGGTTGATGTGGATACTTAAACTAATCAATGATTCAATTGCGTTTAGTCCACTTGGCTGTATCTATCCCACCTTTACCCTAACCCCATTACAACCCCAATAAGTCCTCACGATAATTGCTTTCATGCATCACTTGTTGTTGATTGTTAGATGAAAAGTAATTCCTTGAAAGCATGATTGGAAGAGACTTGAGTGATTGAAACCCTAAACGCCGAGTGATTAGAGTGTATATACACCTAGTGAGGGTTCAATTACTCAACTCTATGTTTCCATACTTCTTATCATGTATTCTTGCAAGTTGCTTTACTTTGATGAGCTGAATCAATTCTTTAGATTTTAGTTGCAATAGATTGTTTCCTTGCTTGGCCCTATTTGTCCATACTCGCTTGGGAATTTGATTGTTTGTTTTCACCAATTTCATATAGATACTATAGAAAGAGACATAGGTATAGATCATATTTACATACTTGCATGCATATAGATAGTTGCATTTAATAAGTTGATTACCCCTTTGATCATTCTCCTTATTAGTTTAGCATGAGGACATGCTATTATTTAAGTGTGGGAAAATTGATGAGTCCATATTTGATGGTATATTTTGACTCAATTTGGATGGATTCTAGCACATGAACTCACACTTAAGCACCAAAATAGCATACTTTTGTGTTTAACCCCTAATTTGATCTTAAATGTGAAAACATGCAATTTTGTGTTTTAATAGAGCAATTTAATCCCACCTTTGTGCCATTCGATGCCGTGATATGGTTTGTGAGTGATTTCAGACCTTGGAGGCAAGAAGGGACAACCAAAAGTGGAAGAAAGCATGTACAAAGGAGAAAACATGAAGAAAACAAGGAAAAGCACACACAGCGAAGTGTGCGTGCGCACAGCCCTACGTGCGCGCACACAAGCAAGAATTTCCATGTGTACGTGCGCACAGGTCTATTTTCAGCCGCGTGTGCGGACGCACACGTTTGTGCGTCCGCACAGGTCCCAACACGTGATTTCATTAATGATGCATGTGCTTCGCGATTTCTGAGGCCTATTGGCCCATTTTGGATGGCTTGGATGCTGAATTGAAGTGTTATATAGAGGAGAGCTCAACACTTATCAAAGGGGGGAGCATTGGAGCAATTTTTACATAGTTTTACATAGTAATTAGGAGTAAGAGTAGTGTAGAGTAGATAGCTCTCCTAGGGTTTATCAATTTCCATTGTAGCATTTTATAGCAAGCTTTGATCTTTCATTTTACTTCTTCAATTGTAAGTACTCTCAATTTTCTCTTTAATTCAAGCACTTTTACTTCCATTTCCTTTTGGTTCAAGTTACTTTGTTCATATTGCAATTTTGTGTTTCTTGAAGTTTTGATTAATGAATTTTATGTTTCATGCTCTCTTTATGTTTGATTGCTTGTTTATTCTTGGGTTTGTTGATAGTTGGTTATAGTTTTCCAATTTTCTTTACAGTTTCCCATGTTTTACTTTTATGCACACAAGGTGTTTGTGAAAATGCCAACTTTAAGTTTTGAGTAGATTTTCCTACCTTGACTTGTGGTTTGAGTTCCTAGGATACTAGAGTCATAATATCCGACAGTTAGTGGTAATTCTTGGGTAGTTAGTTGACTCTTGTATCCATTGACGCTAGCCTTTTATCAACTAGTTTGGTAAGTTGGTTAGGACTTATGGATTAAGGTCAATTATGCTTGCTTGCCTTACTCCTCGATGGTTGGGGTTGACTAGGCGAGATTGACTCATCGTAATTACCATAGTTGTGGTTATGGCAATGATAGGATTCCTTGGATCCTCATTCCCAAGTAAAGGCTCTTTATTAGCATTTTCACTAAGCTTTGATCTTATTTCTCTTTGCTTGCATTAATTCTAAATTTGATCATCTCTTTGTTCTTTTATTGCTTAGTTCTTTTAATCTTTCATTTCTTGCTTGAAAACCCCCTTTTTCTTCACAACCGAAAGAGAAAACAGTTCATTTGCATTCCTAGGGAGAACAACCCGAGGTTTCATTACTCTCGGTTATATTTTGTTTTGAATTTATTATTTGATCTTGAGAATTCATGATTGGTTTGGACTATACTACTAACGCATTAATTCTTAATTCTAAACCATGCAAACAAATTCTTAATTCCTGAACTCAGCAAGGTTCCTGAACTAAGTAAGGTTCCTCTTCTGCCATTTATTTTGCTCCACTATCTTGTTGAGTGCGCTTTGCATCTCTCCCTAGTCGAACTATTCTTGCTGCTCCTTCCTCATGTGCTCCAAATTCCCTTGGAGTTGTTGTATGTTCTCATTCACTTCGTCCCATTGTTTTTGTTGATCTTTGAGTTGGTTATATATCCTAATAAACCACTATTTTATGGTTTATCTTGTGCTCAATTGAGTGGTTTTTATCAAGTCTTTGCAGACTTATTCATACAATTTGCATGAGTTTACAATTCTATCCCAATTTTGTTCTATGGTTGAAAATTTTCTTCCTAAGCCTTTAAATTGTGTATTTTAATTTCCCTTTATACCATTCAATGCTGTGATCAATGTGTTAAGTGTTTTCAGGCTATATAGGGCAGGAATTGCTTAGAGGATGGAGAGGAAGCTTGCAAAAATGGAAGGAACACAAGAAACAAAAGAGATGACCAGCGAGGATTGACGCGCACGCATGGCTTACACGTGCGCGTGATTTGGAGAATTTCACAGCGACGCGTGCGCGCACTTGACGCGTACGCGTGAAACGCGAAGAAGACCATCGACGCGTACACGTGACATGCGCCACGTGCAGAAATCGCAGAAGACCCTGGGGGCGATTTTAGACTGAGTTTGGACCCAATTTTCGGCCCAGAAACACAGACTAGAGCCAGGGGACAAGCAGAGGCTCAACACACATTCTCATACGCATAGTTTTTAGTTTTAGTTTTGAATCTTAGAGAGAATTCTACTACTTCCTCTAGGATTCTTCACATTCATAGATTTCCAGTTTTATGCTTTTGATTTGGATATTGAGAAGAGTTACTACCTCCGTTGAAGTCTTTATTATTCTAGCTTGTTTCCTTATTCCTTTACTTTTTAATCACCCATTTACACTGTTCAGATGTTACATATGGATATCTTTTATTTTGGAATTTATTGATGCAAAAAACTTTTTTTACCTTTAATTAATTTCCAATTATTATTTAATTTATCATGTCTTCTTCTTATTCCCTTTATATGTCTGTGAAAGTTGTATTCATGTTAATGGAGTAAATTCCTAACTTGACTTTGGAGTTGTTTAAGAGGAGAACCTTGAGTTGGAAATACTCAAGTGTTAATTTTAATTGGAAGTTGTTGGCTGACTCTCTGGTCTCTAACTCTAATCCTTCCTTAGGAGAGGATTGGGACTTGAGGTTTGGAGTTGGTTAGTTAGTTACTTGACTTTCCTTTATCAGGTAAAGGATGACTAAGTAGAATAACAACCTCTTACTATTACACTTGGAAAATTTCAACAAGGATAGAACTTCCAATTAATCTTCTCCGGCTCAAGGCTTTTTATTTCAATTACATAAAACCTCTTGTTAATTTTTATTGATTTAATTTACAATTATTTATTTTTCTGTTCACCAACTCTAAAATTTCTCGAAAAATCCTGACCAATAACTCGCACTCTTTTGTCAACTCGTTGGGAGACGACCTGGGATTTCTACTTCCAGTATTTTTATTCTCAATTTGTGACAAATCTTTCTAAATTGATAAGCGGAATTTTCGTCGGTTAAGAACTGTACTTGCAATGCTATTTCTACTATAATTTCTTAATCGGCAATTTTCTGCCACGTCAATTTTTGGTCCCATTGCCGGGGAGTTGCAACAGTGTGCTAAATTATTGGTTGGTGTAAATATTTTTAAATTTATTTATTTGCATATTTTATTTTATTTTATTACCATGAGCTGTATGTCTCTTTCATTGAATGACGCGTTCACTGCCTGATCCAAGCTTAGCCGCGTTTGATCTTGAAATTGAAAGAACTATTTCACATATTAGGCGAGCTCGGTGTCGGTTAGCCTCTGAGGGTGGTGAAGTGGTTACTACCAATTCACCAGTCTTATTTGAGGGTGAATCTGAAGCGCCATTTGAGGAAGAAACAAGCTCTTCTTCTACTGACTCAGTTGACTTACGTGCAGGTAATATGGCAGAGCCCAGAAGGATTACTCTCCAGGAAGCAGGAGCTCCAGACTTTACACTGCAACCGTATCAAGCGCGTCACCCAAATATGGCTGCAGATTTTAAACTAAAGACTGCGCTAATCAACCTACTGCCCAAGTTTCATGGCTTACCTGCTCAAGAGCCTATCAAGCACCTCAAGGATTTTCAGACAGCCTGCTCAACTACTAGGTGTCATGGTGCAGATGAAACTACTATTTGGCTGTATGCCTTCCCATTTTCTCTTGAGGAAAAGGCAAGGGAGTGGTTCTACACTCAACCTGAAGCAGTCATTACCAATTGGGGTCTGCTCAGAAGGGAGTTCCTGGACAAATACTTTCTGGCTGAAGTTACAGATAGACTGAGGAAGGAGATTTCCTGCATTATACAAGGCGAGTCAGAGACTCTCTACAAATACTGGGAACGCTTCAGGAATCTCCTAGATTCGTACCCCCATCACAAGATTGACTAGTTGGTGTTGATTAGTTATTTCACACAAGGCATGGAGCCTCAGGACAAGACCATATTAGATGCTGCAAGTAATGGTTCTCTGATGAAGTACAAGACAGTGACAGAAGCGTGGCAGCTGATTGCCGATCTAGCTGAATCTACCTAGACTGCTAGGCATAGGACCAACCATCCCAAGGCTGTTGTGGAGGTTTCCTCTAGCAGTGAGACTGCTGCTCTCACACAGACTCTGGGAGAGATGACCAACATACTGAAGCAGCTACAGCTGAATCAACAACAACCTCAGCCTCCCCTACCACAACAGAATCAACAGTTGGTTCCTCAGAGAGTGTGCGGAATATGTGCCTGCTATAGTCATTACACTGATGAGTGTCCGTAGCTCCAACAAGAGGACAACACCTTGGCAGCTACTCACAATTTCTATGATCGCCTGAATCAAGGATACTATCAACAAGGCGGCAATTATAACCAAGGTGGGAACTATAACCAAGGTTGGAAAGACAACTCTAACCAGGGGTGGAGGGATAACTCTAACCAAGGATGGAGGGACAACTATAACAGAGGAGGCAGAGACAACCAGGAAAATTAGAGGTGGAATAACAATAACAATCAGCAAAACCGGTATCAGCAGAACCCTTGATAAACCCTGATTTCGTGGTTTATCTTGTGCTTATTTTAGTGGATTTTATCACCTTTTTCCCACATTTATTCAATGAAATAGCATGGTTTTGTAATTCTCCCTTGAATTGTGCTTAAGTGTAAAAACATGCTTTTTAGGCCCTTAAATCGGTGATTTTAACTCACTTTAATTCCATTCAATACCTTGATGTGTTTCGTGAGTGATTTCAGGTTTATAAGGCAAGTATTGGATGGAAGAAATGAGGAGAAAAGCATACAAAGTGGAGAATGCATGAAGAAACAAGAATTGGGAATGCATTGATGGGCGCGCACGCGCACTAGGCGTGTGCGCGTGCAGAAGTGGCTTCGCATAGAGACGCGCACGCGTACATGACGCGTAAGTGCGGATGAAGAAACAGCCAATTGACAAGCACGCGGACATGGCACGTACGTGCCGATACTCTCACGTGACCCACTTAAAGGCAAAACGTTGGGGGCGATTTCTGAGCTGCCCAGGCCCAAATCCAACTTTCTTTGAGCGTATTTCATGCAGAATTGAAGTCCAAGCAAGGGGGAGCAATTAGTTAGTCAACATGAGCCTTTAGTTAGTTTTCTAGAGAGAGAAGCTCCCTCTTCTCTATAGAATTAGGTTAGGATTAGGTTAAATTGTCTTGGATCTTGAATTAATTACTTGATTTCATCTTGTTTCTTTTACAATTTCTCATTTCTACATCTTGATTTTCTGAGTTGCAATGTTATTTTCTCATTTTGCTCTCTTGTATGTTGATAAAAATTGTTGGATCTAATTTCCTTTTTATTCTGATTCATGTTTCTATGTTCCTTTTATGTTGACCTTGCTTGCTATTGTTGATTTCTTGCTTATGTTAGTTATGGGTTTTCTTTAATTCTTGCATTTTATGATGTTTACTTTTCTTGCATACTAGGTGTTTGATAAAATGTTTCCTATAATTTTTGAGTAGTTGCCTTTACTCTTGGCTTAGGCTAAGGGAATTAAGTAATCTTGAGTCCTTGGGCTTCATTGAATTAGTAATTTTGGAACCCTTGGGGATCAATTTGATAACCATTGACTCTACCCTACTACTAAGTTGATTAGTAGCTAGGTTGGGACTTATGGATTGATGTTGATCAAGTCATTTGACGTACTCCAAGCCTAGGAGTAGACATTACGTACTTAAGGCTTTAGTGAGTAGACCTAATGTGCTCGGTTCCTCATAATTACCAATATTTGAATTGTTGATAAGGATAGTGATCTCAGTTACCTAAGTTTAGCCAAGAGTTCCACTTTCTTTTATATTGTTCTGTTACTCTTCCTGCCATTTATTTTCTTGCCAAAATATAAAACCAAACCCCCTTACACTTTCATAGCCAATAATCATTCACTTCATTGCAATTCCTTGTGAGATGACCCGGAGTCTAAATACTTCAGTTAATTTTTATTGGGGTTTGTACATGTGAAAACTCAAATTTTTGACGCGAGAATTATTTGTTGGTTTGGAGCTATGCTTACAATGAAGTAATTCTTTTCTATAAGAAGAAAATCTAGACCGATACAACAAATTCTCATCCATCAAAATGGCGCCGTTGCCGGGGATTGCAATGGTGCTATGTTATTGGCTATTGTATATATTGTGAATAGTTTGATTTTTGATTTGTTGTTGGTTTTTGCTAGCTGTAGGACTTAGTTTCCTTTATTTCTTATTAGTTTTTGTTTTCTTTTTCTTTTCTTGACACTATGAATTCTCACCATTTTGGCTATGAGTGTGGTTCAAACTATGTTGTAGGAAATAGAAGCGTCAATGAGGATGTGCATCAAGGATTTGGAAATCGAAGATGGGAGGAGCCCCAAGCTTATGGACAACCTGCTTTACAACAATCTCCCCCGAATTCTTATGGGTATAATCCTAATCCTAATGCATACCAACCCAATGTGTGTGATGACCCTCATTGTGGTTGTCAACCACAACCGTCATACGCATATGAATCCCCTCCTCAATATAGCCCTCCACCATACTCATAAGCCCCACACCACCATTTACCTCCATATGACCCTAACCCATACCCACCATACCAACCACCATATAAACCATATCTAGAGACACCATCATTCCAACACCAATACACCCAAGAACCACAAAGTCCACACACACCACCTCAAAAATTTCACCAATATGAACCACCTTCTAATTACAACAACCTTCCCTCAAACAATGAACCCTCTCTTCCACCACCGCCTCCCGATGAAACCCTCATGTTAGAACTGAGAGACCTTGAATCTCGTATCTTAAGGCGACAAGAGGAGGATGAAAATAAGTTTAAGGAGTTAAGAGCAAGGATGGCTAGTATGGTAGAAGCCGTGAGTCACCTAACATCCCACCTAAGCTTATGCATCCTAAGTACTCCCATTGTTGAATGTGGAAAAACAATCAAGGAGCCTAGTGAGGGAGTGAACTTGAAGCTCCATGATAAGAAAGAAGAGTTAAAGCAAGAGGTGCAACAAAAGGAGGAGGTAAAAATTAGTGGACAAAAAGAAGTAGTGGGCGGATGTTTGGGATATGTTGAGCACATAAAGGAATCTCAAGTTGAAGAGCCCTCTCCCACGGAGTTTGAAAGGGATGTTAAAGAGGAGAGTGTTGTTACAAAAGTAGACAGAGAGTTAAAGGAATTTGATCAAGAAGTGGATTCCATCGGTAGTGATTTTTTGTCCACATTAATCAATCCCCTTGAAGATCTTGTTGAACCTTCTCCCAGTGGACTAGAACGCAATGTTGAGGAGGATGTGCAACCTCCAAGACATATTGTGAATGAAGAATTGGAAGAAGTGTCCCAAGCAACAAGCTCCCTTGTATATGATGATTCCGCATCAACATATGACCCTTCCGAGTTTGAAGAGTCCGTCCCCAATATGCTTAAACTTGATGATGAGGTAGACTTCACTAGACCTCCTATCTATGATGAGAGTGATGCAGAAGAGATAGAAGAAATTGGTGAAGAGGATGGACAGGAGTGGAGCGTGCTTTATCAAGATCTTTGGAAACTCCTCCACCTAGGTTGTCATCCAATCCTTCGTTTGAGTGGGTAAAACTTCTAACTCTTAGCTTTATTATCCCACTTGAATTTGGTTTGCTTGAGACGGATGGCCAACTTAGGGCGCTTTGTGGAATTGAGCGAAAGAGGAGGATGTTTAGTGGTTGGCGTTGTAAATCTAGGTTCATTATGGTTAGAAGCTCAAAATTGAAGAGCATGGATTGATGTGCTCAATTAAATGGGTCTAGGAGGATAGTTTGGTGCTTTCATGAGAATTTGGCTTTCTTATCACTCGGACAGAATCAAGGTGATCAATTCGAAGATGGATGTGAAGATAAGAAATGGGATCCTGGATCACACAAGGAAGATCAATTTTGGGAGCTCATATCTTGGAAAGAACCTTACCCAAGCTTGGTAAAGATGGTTGGAACTTCTGACGACCGATTGAAGGACAAGCACTCTTGGCGGTTCAAGGATAGATACAAGCTTAAGCCACCTTGACAAGGAGCCTCCCAAATGTCCAACTTAAGGACTTAAACTAAAAGTGCTTGGTGGGAGACACCCCACCATGGTAAACTCTTTTCATTCTCTTCTAGATATAAAGAATGAATGAATTGGGTTCTATTGTATATAGCTTCCCTACCCCGTTAGCATATTTTGCCCTGCTTGCTAAGTTGTTTATACACCCTGTGCCTTAATTAGGGATGATTCTTTGAATTTGAGTTTTTGCTTGAATTACAAGTTTCCTCAAATTGTTTGAAAAATCCCCAAAAATTCAAAAATATGTTTGATTTTGCATTTTAGCTGGTTTTAGATTCCTAGAGGAGATTAGGAGGATTATGAGATCTTCATGGTGCTTTTGAAAAAAAAAAAGAAGAAGAAGCTACGCGCAAGCGCACAGTGCGCGCGCCCGTCGGCTGTGCATTTCGCACTTTCTGGGCCAAGGACTAGAGAGTTGTGCCACTTTTGGGCCAACTCTGAGCCGTAAGCCATGCGGATATATACATGACATGTCTGCGTCCCTTTGTGTTTCCCTACCCACGCTTAGGTGCACTTGGCGCCCCTGCGTCCCATCATCGTACAACTCATCCCCGCGCAAGCGCAGAGTGCGCGCGTGCGCCGATGCGTTTTTACATCACCCAGGCCAAAGACCTGAGAGTTATGCCAACTCTGGGCCATTTTTGTGCCTCTGGCCCAGTACACCCGCACGGACGCGCACCGTACACGTCCGTGCCCATTCCCACATCTCTCATCCACGCGTAGGCAAATATGACGCTCCAGCGCCACTTCCTTATTCTCCCACCCATGCGGACGCACGGTGCGCTCATGCGTGGATTCAAAATTTCACTTACGCCAGGGACGCGAATGCCCTAGCATTCACGTACCCTCACTCTTTCTGTAACGACCCAATTTCTGGTACGTTATGATCATACTAGAAACTGAGCGCTACCAACTTGTCTACCTATTTATTATCTATTATTTATTTTATGAGCCTGATGCGTTGTTAAAAGCGTAGTTATTTTACGAGGTACTTTTTTTTTTAAAACATTTGGATTAATAGACGAAATCATTCATAAGCAATTCACAACTGATAGCAGATAAAACAGTTATAAACAACCACACATAAATACATCTCAAGTAGTTAACAACATTCAGTGATTCAGCCTTTATTATAGTATATAGTTTTAGTTAGAACACCCCTAGATATAGCTAGATAATAACTATATACATATATATACATACAACTTCCCAAGCCCTGACCTGTTCAAGAAGTCCCTAAGCTGGCGCTCAGGCTAGCCTAGACTCTATACTCACCTAGTCCCTCTAAACTACTAAAGCGAGGGAAACTACGTTCTAGGTCTTCAAAACTCAAGTCAAGTAGAACGTCATCAAAAGATAGAACATCATCTGCTACTCCTCTGCACGATCAGACTTTTCCACAAGACGTCTCTCTGGTACCTCATGAAGTAGCCACACAATAGGAATCTCGTACACAGAATTTAGGTTAAAGTGCGCTTACGAACGGGGTGCAGACATTGGCTGGTCTCACAGTATATACATGTAAACAGAGAACGATATTTACCCTAGACTCCGAAGACTAACTAGAGCAGAATCCTCTTCTTGCGAACAGTCATCAGCGAACTATGGTAAGGTACTCTTACTTCCATCTGAAGGGGGAAGGGAGAGAGAAGGGGTAAGAACTGGGGAGTTCTTAGTAGGGTCGGGGTTATTAGTTACGTTCATTAATTATGTGTTTCTTAGCAGATATATAGCAGAATACTGAGAAGTAGTGAACAGAAGATACAGATAAATAGAGACAATAGAGAAAACAGAAAGCAAAGCACAAACAAAAGAATACAAGAAAACAAAACACAGACACAGTGAATACTGAAACAGTTTAACTTTTCATATAATACCTAACCCTAGTCGCAACTCAAGGACTAACTATGTTGCCCTAGTTTGTTCATTAGTCTCTGTCTGTTTTTCTGTCATTAAAACTTTATAGAATTTTCTTTGGTTTTTATCTTTTCTTTAACTTTTTATCTTTTCTTTGTCTTTGCCTCACTATCATGTTATTACCACTCCCTAAGTGTTTTATGAAGGTAATTATGAGATTCTGCATTTAAAGTTGTCTTTCTAAAGCTTTTACAGAAAACTGCCTTTTTCGCATTATTTTATTATTTTTATTAAAATATTATTTTTAATTAAATATTATTATTTAATATTTTATTATTATTTATTATTTTATCATTAAATTTTCGAAAATTACCCCTTTTTAACTTTTAACCTTTAAAAATTCACTTTTTACCACCCATAACTTTTAATATTTCTACTTTTACCACCCTAACTTTCAGAAATTACCAAACAACCTCTTAAACACCAAAAATTTTACCTCCTTGCCCTTTTTAAGATCTAAGGCATGTTCTTCATTGTTCTTCATCACACTCAAAGTGTTCTTCATGTTCTTCATAAATTCTTCAGATTCTTTCTCTGTTTTTACCTGTTTTTCAGTCTTTTTGGCAACCGATTTTTACTAAAATTCATAATAAATTAGCAGCCACTAAAACCCCATATTTTCTACATGATTTTAACACAAATTGAACCTCAATTTAAGCTTAGGGTTTCGTTTTTCCAGCTGCCCAAGAACATGAACTTTAAAGCTTGAATTTCATCAAATTTCATCAAAATTTCACCAAATTTCAACAAGAATTACTCATATAAACAATCAATTTCAAGCATAACCAAACCATATCATAATCACACAACTCAAACACAATCAATCAAGATTAAATTCGTCAATCCCTACCTTGATTTGCTGCTCCAAATCCGGTTACTCTTTGAAGTGTTCTTATAGCACTTTTTCCTCCTAAAACACATCAAGAACAACTTTAAATCCAAAAACTCTCAACTGACCAAATCTCACTCAGTATGTTAGGAAGAGATATCTCACCTTAGACTTGCTGTAAATTCACGTTTCTTGGCCCTCAAGTCAAGTTAAGCATGATTCCTAAGGAAGAACATCAAGAAAACACATGTTTTGCATGGTTTTCCTTGAAAACCGAATTGAAATGGGAGGGAGACAGCCATCTCACCTTATTTCCATCCTTGATAAGTTACATGGTTATGTAGAGGAAGAAGAGAGGATCATTTTGGTGAAATCAGTGTTTATATTTGAGTTTTAGTTCAGAAGAAATCAAGCTTTGAAGATTAAGTGTTCATGAAAGTTTCTCTCTTTTCTCTCTTGTTATTTTCGGCCAAAATGATGAAATGAGACAGCCTTGGAGGTCTTGGGGGTGTAAGGTGATTTTTGATTGGTTGGCTTGGAGGTGGGTTAAAATAATATTAAAATATCTCTGGTGTACAACTACTAAAACTAGGTGTATCGGAACACTCGTAAAAACATCTCTAAAAATTATTTTCTGAGCTACTAGCATAAATGACACTAGTAACATATTTATTATGAGAATAGAACATTTATAATGAGGCCTTAGCATTGCTAAATTCATCAGAGAGTGCTAGTGCTAAGCTGCACCAGTAAACCGTAAACCCAGTTAAACCGATTTTCTGTTTTTAACAAAAATAGACCAGATAACCTTATAATGTCACTCAAGCATTTTCTAATACTAATATAATGATAATATTATACTATTATCTCTCTCCTCTCATGAATCGAGTCCGGTTCGTCAAACAGAGACTATTTACGAAAATCAGAATCAAAACTGCCAACCGATACGGTTCAAAAACTAGGTTCTTCGCGATTGTATTATCGAGCTTGCCTCAAAGGAGGTTCTAGCTTAAAGATGACATAATGATAATGAGGATTGAGATACTTGATGATATAGCAGAGGTGTTCCCTTTACTGATCTTCTGGAGAAATCTGTACTTTCAGAAAAGATCTCATGTACTCGAAAAGCAGGGTTGTTACACTTTTTCCCAATGTCTCTCCCTTTTCTCCTTCTCCCTCCTTCATCATCACTTTCTCTGCAACCAACCACCCGGCCACCTCCGATGACCACGTTCTGCCACCATCAACCGCCGCGCAACCCTCTCTTCCTTTCCTCCCTCCTTCTTTCTCTCCCTCCATTTCGCACTCCCCCCAACTCCTCTGCCATCAATAGCCGTGACTCCCATTGTCGCCGGCAAGCCTTCACCGCGACATCAACCTTCGTCCAGCACATTTCCCCTCTATCTTCCTCTCTCCATCAACCTTCTGCCCTATCCATTCTCTGCTCCTCAGGTCTCTGCCTTTCCCCTATTTTTTTTGAATTCGTTACTACAGCTAGTTAGTAATTTTTGTTAACTTAGTTTAGTTAGAAATGCATGTTAGTTGATTAGGTGGTTAGAGAATCTGAGCTGAATAGTAGATTTAGGTTTGTTTTGAATAATGCTGTCTGGTTTGCTCCTATGCTAATTTGGCTTGTTTGATGCTACTGCATACTGGTTTATTGCTGCTTTGTCCTGCCTGGTTGATGCTGATTTCTTGCTTTAATTTAAACCTAATCACTAGATTCAGTTAGGAGCATTTGTTTGGATTCATGTTGCTTGCTTGTGCAGTGAGGATTTTTGCTGAATGTGTGAATTTAAGTTGTCTTTACTGCTGTTTTGTCCCATTTTGAACTTAATCACTTGAATCAAGATACTTAGTTGTTCAAATTCATGTTGAATTCTTGTGATTGGCTTATGAGTTCAAGAAAAAGATTGCTGCTGGATTGTTCCCTGTTGTTGTTCCGATTTGAGCCTAATCATTGAATTCAATCTGGTTTAAAGTGTTTGAATTCAGATTGCTTGTTTATTGAATGGTTCATTGTCGATGGAGCGATACTATTTTTCTCGAATTCAAATTGAATTGTCAATTGCTCCACTTCTCTTTTGGTTTTAAACCCAACTCTTTTGATCATTCTTTTGAGTGTGATGTTTCATGGGCTTAATACACAAAGCATTGTGCAATTATGGTTTGAATTCTTGGTTTGTGACTTGATTTGAATTCTGAATTTTGTTACTTGCATTCCAAGAATTTTGTTTTCTTCACTCACTTCATGAGTGTGTCTTACCTTGAGTGCTATACATCTACTTGGCTAGTTGCTTATATAATATCACATCTGTTTTCAGGATGTCGGATAAAGGAAAAGCCATAGCTACTACCTCAAAGAAGAGGAAGCACTCCAAAGCCTCTACCCCTTCTCCTTATGCCAATTATGCTAAGAATCCACTGAATGAAATGGATAAAGAGAATCAATTGTTACCATCTATGGACCCAATCAAGTTTCTCAACCTCTACTGTGAGCTTCGCTTCTCCAAATATCAGAAGACGAATTTGAACATTGAAAAAAAACTGGTCCTTCCCAACGATGTGAGACGCACCATCAACACCCGTATTCTGGAATTGGGCTTGGATTTTCTTGATAGGGATTTAGGGAGGATAAACACTTCGTGGGTGAGGGAGTTCTACTGCAACTTCTTTCGTGCCACTCTTGATTCAGTCCACCTGAGGGGTAGGGAGATCTTGATTATTGAGGCAGCTATTGGGGAGGCATTGAAGACCCATGTGCCTATCAGCAGGCAGAGATAGCTATCCACTGCATAACGTTTGATTATGAGGCGCTAAAGCGTGTGATTGCCACACCAGACACCCCTTGGGTGATGGATTCTGGCAACAAGAAGCCCAAGGAGATTCTATTCACTTATCTGTCGAGAGAGGCTAAGACTTGGCAGCATATATTCGCCCATTATGTCTTACCCACCAATCTCTCCACACTTAAACTAAGCATGTCTGATAAACCCATATTTCATGAGTTCTTTTGTGCTTAATTTGAGTGATTTATACAATCCCTCACCTAGTTATTCACATTAATTGCATGGTTTTACCTTCCCTTCCTTATTATGTCATATTGTGAAAAACATGTTTCCTAAGCTTTAAAAATTAATTATTTTAATTACCTTTATTTCCATTCGATGCCGTGATTAGTGTGTTGAGTAGTTTCAGGTTTTCTAAGGCAGAATGACTTAAAAGACGGAAAAGGAAACATACAAAAAGGGAAGGAGAAGGCAAAACGGAGCTTTGAAAGAAACTGGTATTCACGCGATCGCATGGACGACGGGATCGCGTGCCAAGCACAAATCAGCAGCGACACAGCCGCATGACTGACGCGACCGCGTGGCAAGGAAAAGCTCCGAATGACGCGACCGCGTGACCCACGCGGACGCGTGACAGAGGCCACGTATCAGAATTTGCAGAATACGCCCCCAGCGAATTCTAAAGCCCTTTTTGGCCCAGATCCAAGTACAGACAGCTTAGACCAGAGGTTATAAAGTGTGGGAATGCATCCATTCAAAGAGAGCTCGCATATTTTATTTTCCAATGATTTAGATTTAGTTGGGAGGGAGATCTTCTCTCTCTCTCTCCTAGGATTTAGGATTTCTTCTTGTTTAAGAGTGACTCTCAATCCAGGTTTTATATTTCTTTGTTTTAAACTTCCCTTTCACTTTATTTATTTATTTCAGTATCTGAGTTGGCTATTTACCCTTATAATTGGATCTAAGAATTCTTCCATGTTACAGACTGTTATTTGAATTAATGATAATTGAGGTATTTTCAGTTTATGATTGTTCTCTTTGATTTAAGTTACCATTGCTTCCCATCTAAGGACAATTTTTATTATTCCAGCAATTTTACTTTTTTCCCTTTTGGTCCTGGTTAAGAATTTAGTAACTCAACCGTTATTAAACTGAACAAAATTGATAATCATTATCTTGCTAATTGAGCTGAACTTAAGTGATCCCAGCCTTTTCTTAGTAAATAAATAGGATTTAAAGGTCAATTTAATTAGTCCCTTGACTTTCCTTTGCCCTAGTAAAGGTTGACCAAGTGGCGTTTAGAATCAACTTTCATTATAGTTGAGAGAGATAACTACGTTGGACCTCCAACTTCTCTTACCTTGCCAAAAGTCTGCTTTACAGTATTTATTTATTTTAATTGCCATTTACTTTACTTGTCATTTAAATTACTTGCTTCTCATCTTCTAAACCCCGATTACAACCTTTATAGCCAATAATAAGAACATACTCCCTCGCAGTTCCTTGAGAAGACGACCCGAGGTTTGAATACTCGGTTAACAATTTTAATAAGGGGTTTGTTACTTGTGACACCCAAAACGTTTGTATGAAAGGACTTTTTGAAGGTTTAGAAACTATACTTGCAACGAGGGTTTATCCGCAAATTTCTAGACCACGCAAAAGTTCTCTCATCAAAATGGCGCCGTTGCCGGGGAACTGCTAACGTGTGCCTTATTATTGGTTATTGTAAATA
>NC_029794.2:54244221-54271334 GCF_000816755.2 Arachis ipaensis
CTTTGTTTGCTACTATGAACTCTCACCCCTCTCGCTTTGAGTTTGGTTCTAATATTGTTAAAGGAAATAGAAGTTACAGCAGGAATGTGCATCAAGGTCAGACCAATAAAGGATGGATGGAACCAAGAGGATCTAATCAACCCTTTTGGCAGCAACACCCTCCGAGATATCCTGGACAAAGACCATTCTACAGTGCATACCCAGCTGAACGATATGGTGGACAACCTTGTAACTACCAACAAGCCCCACCCCGTGCATATAAACCATCCTTTCAACATAACCTCGAACCACCACACTCACAAGCTTATCTTCACCATTCGCCACCATATGATCCTTCCTTACCCCAATACCAATCCAATCACTCCCAATCACCACCACTTTCCTTTGCATCATGTCCAAGTCCAGCAACCCGAGAAGCAGAGGATCGCCTAAAGGAAACAGTAAGAAAATTTCAAACAACCATTCAACAACTGGAGCAAGTGATAATTCAATGGGCTTCTAGGCACTCAATTACACAAGGATCAGCCACAGCTCCATGTGGACAGCCCAATGAAGAGCGTAGCACGAAGGAGATACCAGAAACTCCAGTGGACAAGACAGAGAATGAATTTGTACTAGAACAATTAGAAGAAGCTGTCTTTGTTCAAGAAGAAGAGTTGGTTGAAGACCTAGGAAATGCTGAACTTCCATGGGAATCCAGAATTGAGGAAAACTCTGTCTAGGATGCTACAGTTGATACTAAGGAGGATATTTCTCCAAGGCAAGTCATTTATGAGGAATCAGACGGAATAATCTAAGAAGCAAATTCCCTTGATGATGATAGTCACAAGTCTAGCTCTCTTGGTGATGAACTTGCATCCGCAAGTGAATTCTCTGAGGACGAAGAATCTTTCCCAAGTGAATATGAAGATGATGCGGAGGTAGATTTCTCTCAACCTCCAATCTATGACTCAAGTGATGAGGAAGACATAGAAGACTTTGACCCGGACGCAGATACAATTGAAGATCTTTGCAAAGAAGTGGCGGAATTCACAGAAGAGCACAAGGAAGTGGAACTTGCAGAACCACCAAAAACACCTATCCTAAGGCCATTACCACCTAATACAAGCATCAAGTGGGTACAATCCTTAACTTATAACTTTACTTATTCACTTGAATATGGTTTGCTTGAAACAGATGGCCAGCTTAGAGCTCTCTGCGGCTTTAAGAGTAAGAGGGAAATGGCTCGTACTCAGAGCTGGTGCACAAGGTTCAATAAGGTTCCACGCTTCACCTCGAAGTACACGGATTGGTATCATGCTCAATTGCATGGATCACGAAGAACGTTTGGTTCCCACAGTGAGATTCTACTTTTTAAACCACCCGGATGGAGACATGTAGATCAAGATGGAGGCGGATTTAAAAGCAAGGCTCGGAATCCTGGAGTTTATTCTGACATTTGTCACCTCGGGAGCCTGACAATCTGTTTGAAGCTGCTCAGAAGCTTCACATGCCTAGTTTGGGACCCCGGAGGCTATTGGCATTCCAAGCACTGGTGGAGATTTTTAGACGAATTTAAACATAAACCACCATAACAGGACACTCCTCCAATGTCCAACTTAAGGACTTTAACTAAAAGTGCTAGGTGGGAGACAACCCGCAATGGAATCTATTTCTTGTTAATTGCTTTCACTTTTCCTTTTTCATTTTAATTTATTAAACCTGGAATCATGCATAGCATTCATGTTAATCATTGCATTCTGCATTTTTCATGCATATAAAAAAAAGGGGTGCACGACGCGACCGCATGACCCACGCGGCCGCGTGATATATATATCGGCGTAAGGATCCAACGAACAGAAAGTTAGCCTACAATCGTGCGGCCCTTGTGCGTTTTGCACAAATTGGCCCACGCGATCGCATGCCCCATGCGATCGCGTCACTTGCACAATACCAATCCCACGCGACCGCGTGAGCGACGCGATCGCGTCACATGGATTGCACATCACCCCAAAAGGAGACAGAGAGTTGCGCTAAAACGGCGCTGGAGTCGTGCGTTTAGCACGAATTCCAGCGACGTGATCGCATGACCCACGCGATCGCGTCACCCTTCTTTCCCCCCTCTCATGCGATCGCGCGCCCCACGCGATCGCGTCACTCCCATTTTCACCCCAACCACGCGACCGCGTGCCCCACGCGGCCGCGTGGATTCGAAAATATAACCCCCCAGCCACGTGAACCCTATCAGTCGTGCAGCCCCTACCCCTAACCCTCTTCTCCCTCTCTGCTCCTTCTTCCTCCTTCTTCCTCCAGCACCACCCAGCCGCCACCGCGACGCCGTGCCCCGCCACTGCGCCGGATGCCGCCGCAGCCACCTTTTTCCCCGTTCCACCCCTCCCGCCTACCAGGTTCCGTAAAACGCAACCCCTTTTTATCTGTTTGTCATTTTTCTGTAATTTTTTCCGTTTCTGTTCATCATTAGGATAGATAGATAAGCATGCTGTAGTGGATTTTTAGGTTGTTAGGTAGCTTAGGCTGTGGTTAGTGGATCCAGGTCTGTTTACTTGCACTGTTCCTGTTTATGTTTTATCATAACTGTAATTCTGCTGTTCCTGTGACCTCGTTCATATGCTGTGATTTCTTGTAATTGCTTCTTGTTACTCTAAATTTTCCTGTTTCTATTCATTATTGGTAACTGCAGCAAGTTTTTAATTCATATGAACTGCTATGATTGCTGTTTATTTTCCGGGATAATCCAATTTTAGCCGGAATGCTGCCCAAATTTTTTTTAAAAATTGTTTTCATTCATGTTTTGGTTTGGCATTTTTGAACTCTGTTTTACTCTGCTTTACCCTAACCATTTCATGAATGCTATGGCAGACTTTCTTATCCTCTTTGATTTCCTGGTTCATAAACTGCATTTGTGATTCACTGATTCCAATTTTTGCTTTCTTTATTTCTATTCGAATTAGCATCACCCTGTTTTCCTTGTTCGATTATGAGTACTTCTATTCTTACCTGTGAATCCTTGTTATATGGATTTTTTTTCTCTATGCCACTTACTTTAACCCGCACTTCCCTAACTCACTAATTTTAATTTCCTAATTTCTTTTTCAAATTCTAACAATACTCACCCTTTTGATCTCTTTTCTGAATATTTTCACTTTCCTCTAACTTTCTAACCATGGCATATTGATTATTTTTCCATTTAACATAAATTCAATCATATTTCATTTACACATTTTCCTTTTTTATTCCTCCTTTGCCGCTTTGAGCTTCCTTTGTTTAATTGCCTATTTGCTTTACTATTTTTATCCATATCCTGGTTTTCTGTTTTTCAGGATGTCTGCCTCATAGAGGAAAGGTAAAGGCAAGGCTACTGGCAAGCGCAAGCAAGGAGATTCCTTCCAGTCCATTATTGCTCTAATGCATGATTCTTCATGGCGGGAGAAGAACTTCACACAGCAGGAGAAAGCTGACCAGCTGCTCCCTACGCATGACCCTATGAAATTTGCAAACCGGTACTGTGAGCTGAAGTACCCGGCTTTTGCAAACTCCAGAAATCTATACCTGGAACGAACTCTGAAGATTCCAGAAGCACTCCAGTCACTGAAGAGGCCTTAGAGGACATTCTCCGGCTCCCAGCCAAGTCCGATCAGCCTGATGGTTATTCAAAGGCTGAGGAGGACATGCATCAGATGCAGTTTGATTGGGATGCCGTAAAGGCACGGATAGCTCTCGACCCGACAGTTCCTTGGGAGATGGGTCAGGACACTACCATGCCTAGAGGGATCAAGAGAGCATACTTAAATGATGAGGCTCGGTTATGGCATCAGATCTTGAGTAATTATGTGATGCCGAGTACTCACGAGACAGAGATACCGGCTGCTATGATCACCCTCCATTGGTGTGTGCTGGAGGGTAAGGACCTTTATCTGCCACGTTTCATTCGGCACTATATGGCCAGGGTCCACGTCCGAGGCACCCTCCCTTTTCCGTATCTAGTTACATAACTTGGCCGTCGAGCTGACGTGCCATGGGAGGATGCCGATGAGAGACCACCAGTGGCAGATTGTAGGAAGATCATTCCGCACAGCCGGAACTTCTTAGCCTTGGGCCACAGACCACCACCATTCACTGCTACTGATGCGACAGCTCCACCGTCTGCTGGACCCTCTTCCTCCACTGCTGCACCACCTACCCCTGCTATCACTGCTGCACTTTCACCTGCCACAGAGCCCGTCTATCATCTGGTGCACCGCTTGTTTCGACGACTTGACCAGATGGAGCGTCGCAACAAGCGGCGCTATGAGCACCTAAAGCTGATGATACGATCCGGTGACATCTCTTCCGAGCCCGACACACCATCCGAGGCATCTGAGGAGGAGGCGGATGTGCCCGAGGCAAAGACCCAGCCCCCGGGAGAGGTAGCACCAGCCGCACCATAGGCAGCGGTCCCACATCAGATTGAGGCTGCAGATCTTGAGATCCCGATCCAGTCAGCTCCTCCTCCACAGCAGCCAGAC
This sequence comes from Arachis ipaensis, assembly GCF_000816755.2. Classification (NCBI taxonomy): domain Eukaryota; kingdom Viridiplantae; phylum Streptophyta; class Magnoliopsida; order Fabales; family Fabaceae; genus Arachis; species Arachis ipaensis. Next base: position 54,248,727 of record NC_029794.2, read on the forward strand.
CCTCAGCCCACCACCACCACTGAGACTCCAGCTACCATCCCTCCCAGTGATGACACTCCTTCACACCCGGCTTGATTGAGCATCGGGGATGATGCTTCCTTTTAAGTGTGGGGAGGTCACCATCTCTGGCATTTATTCTGGTGAACCACTACATACTTTTTCTTTTATCTTGGATATTTTTCTGTATTTTTCTTTTTACTGTTATTTTCTGAGTACTTATACATTGCTTTTATGTATTTTTACTCTATTTTCTGCATTCTGCATCTTTAGTTCATATTTTAGCCAGTTAGTTTATTTTAGTTATTTAGTTTAGTTTGCAATTCTGATTTATTAGTGGATTAATTAGTATAGTTTACCCTTTTTAGCATAAGATAGTATAGTTTAAATTGAAAAATATAAAAAGGAAGTAAGCTAGGAAATTGAACATAACAGACCTAAATCCATAAACCTTGTATATATAGCATTACATGACGTAGTTAAGCTGACAACATTTCATCAAGGAGAAACATTAAAACTTTAAAAGCCGCCCTAAATAATTTTTTTATGAGAATAATGGGAATTTTTAACTAAACCTGCATACAATATATAAATGATATATGATGCTTAAGTTAGAGAACACACAGCCTGTGAGTCTTGAGCTTAATTGTATGGTTGCATTCAAACCATAATTTTATTTCTGTGTGTTTCATTTCTTTTTATTCTGATGTTCTTTCCTTTGCTTTAATCTATATGTCCAATTATAGAATATAGAATAGATACATACCAAGAGAATGATTGAGGCCATCATTTGATTTTAACTCACTTACCCCAAAAAATAGCCTACCTTTTACATCACCCTTGTTAGCCCCCTTGAGCCTTTTAAAACCCCTTTATTCTATTTAGCCAAATTACTAGCCTTAAGCAGAAAAAACAAAAGAAAATCCTTGGTTAGCTTAAGATAGAAAATTATGAATAGAGTTAAATGTGGGAAACCTTTTGGGAACATAGATGATAGAAACAAAAGGTAGTAAAGTTAAAAGGAATAAAATAAAATTGGGAAGCATGCTCATGAGAAAATCTAAGTGATTCAATTACCATGTGCATTAAAAAAAATAAATAAAAAAAATAAAAAAATAAAAAAGAGAAAGAAAGTTATTTTTCAGTATCTAAATAAAAGGGGATACAAAAGAAATTCCCCAATGCAAAATAAAAACAATGCACATGGGATAAAAATAAAAAGTGAAACATGAGCATGTAACAATAAGTGGGATAATATGGGAGAATAGGTAAAGAAGTTTTATCTTACTAAAAATGTATGTTAGGTGAGATCTTAGTCTAATTAAGGATTCACTTCTTAGCTCACTTGACCCTATACATAAATCCTTACCTTTACCTTGACCCCATTACAACCTTAATTAATGACCTCATGACTTTTTGGTGTGACTATATTCTATAATTGTTGATTGGTTAGATGAAGAACAAAGCTATAGAAAGCAAGAATAAAAAGAAAAATAGAGTGAATAAACCCAATAAACACTGAGTGACTAGAGAGTAAACACAAAATCCAATGAGGGTTCAATAACTCATCAACATATATCTGTACTTAATTTACTAATTGTTTTGCAAGTTTGTACAATGTTTTCTTTCCCATCTCATTTGCTAAAATGCTTTATTATTTAAAGGTTGGCTATATATATATATATACATGACTCCTTGAGAATGTGAATTAACTTGGCTACATGTAAGCTTTATATATGAGTGAATAAATTGGAGTTGCATGATGCATCATTCATTTAGGTAGTTGCATTTAAATTAGGTTGCATTGCATGACATTCCATCACTTTAACCTTAATTATTTACCTTGGATTTAGCATGAGGACATGCTAGTGTTTAAGTGTGGGGAGGTTGATAAACCCATATTTCATGAGTTCTTTTGTGCTTAATTTGAGTGATTTATACAATCCCTCACCTACTTATTCACATTAATTGCATGGTTTTACTTTCCCATCCTTATTATGTCATATTGTGAAAAACATGTTTCCTATGCTTTAAAAATTAATTATTTTAATTACCTTTATTTCCATTCGATGCCGTGATTAGTGTGTTGAGTAGTTTCAGGTTTTCTAAGGCAGAATGACTTAAAAGACGGAAAACGAAACATACAAAAATGGAAGGAGAAGGCAAAATGGAGCTTTGAAAGAAACTGGTATTCACGCGATCGCATGGACGACGCGATCGCGTGCCAAGCACGAATCAGCAGAGACGCAGCCGCATGACTGACACGATCGCGCGCCTTAAGCAGAACGCACATGACGCGGTCGCATGACTGACGCGATCACGTGGCAAGGAAAAGCTCCGAATGACGCGACCGCGTGACCCACACAGACGCGTGACAGAGACCACGTATCAGAATTTGCAGAATACGCCCCCAGCGAATTCTGAAGCCCTTTTTGGCCCAGATCCAAGTACAGACAGCTTAGACCAGAGGTTATAAAGTGTGGGAATGCATCCATTCAAAGAGAGCTCGCATATTTTATTTTCCAATGATTTAGATTTAGTTGGAAGGGAGATATTCTCTCTCTCTCTCTTAGGATTTAGGATTTCTTCTTGTTTAAGAGTGACTCTCAATCCAGGTTTTATATTTCTTTGTTTTAAACTTCCCTTTCACTTTATTTATTTATTTCAGTATCTGAGTTGGCTATTTACCCTTATAATTGGATCTAAGAATTCTTCCATGTTACAGACTGTTATTTAAATTAATGATAATTGACGTATTTTCAGTTTATGATTGTTCTCTTTGATTTAAGTTACCATTGCTTCCTATCTAAGGACAATTTTTATTATTCCAGCAATTTTACTTTTTCTCCTTTTGGTCCTGGTTAAGAATTTAGTAACTCAACAGTTATTAAACTCAACATAATTGATAATCGTTATCTTGCTAATTGAGCTGAACTTAAGTGATCCCAACGGTTAACAATTTTAATAAGGGGTTTGTTACTTGTGACACCCAAAACGTTTGTACGAAGGGATTTTTGTCGGTTTAGAGACTATATCTACAACGCAACTGTTTCTATGAATCTCTTTACTGGTAAAAATCCCGACGTCAATGTCCTCATGCTAAAATCAAGAAAGAAGCAAAGGGGTATCAACATTTATTCAATACAAACTAACTAAATGCAATCTATCCCTATTTATATGAATGCAATGGCTCAGTCAAAATAAATCAATCTCCCAGAATACATATGCAAGCACAAGGGCTAAGGTAATGGCACTCAAAACAAACCACAATTGGATTGAATTATTGAAAGATTTTACAAACTTGCAAGAAAAGATGATCATGGGTGAAAACATGTAATTGAGCGATCGAACCCTCGCTGGATGTGTATCGCTCTAAGCACTCAAGTGTTTGGAGTTGATTCACTCAATTCTCCCCCAATCATGCTTTCTAAGATTTGTTTCTCATCTAATAATCAACACTTACTCTATGCATGCATACAAATATCATGAGGACTTTTCCATAGGTTGTAATGGGGCTAGGTCAAGGCAGGATGCATATGGTCAAGTGAGTTTGAAATTTGAATCTTTGATTAACTTAAACTTTCCACCTAACTTATGACTACCTATACAATTCTAAACAATCCTAGCTATCCATTCTTCACTTTTCTACACACTCATGTATTCTCTTTTTTTTATCACAACTCATATGCATTGATTTTTATTGAACTTTGAACTTTGGGACATTTTTGTCCATTTTCTTATTGCAATTCTTTTTCTTTCTTCTCTATATATTTTCTTTTTCTTCTTTTGTTTTTCTCATCATATTTTTTTTTCAAACTAAAATGTATACAAGAATATCAATGCATACGGTTTACACATGATTAATACATGAGTATGTTCCCAATTCCCAAGATTCTCAACACAAATACAAAAACACACTTTTATCTCTACCCAATGTTCCCAACTTTTCCAAAATCAAATGATGAACACTCTCACTAGCCTAAGCTAATCAAAGATTCTAATTAAGAATATTTATTGTTTTTCACTTAGGCTTGTAATGTGCTACAATTAAGAACAAATGAGTTAAGAATAGGCTCAAAATTGGCTAACAATAGAAGATAAAAGGTAGGTTATTTGGGTAAGTGAGCTATTTGAACAATGGCCTCAATCATATAAATGCATGTGTGCACAAAGTAATGGACATAAAGAATCAAACAAATCAAAGATTACACTCATAGGAAGAGAATAATGCACACAAGAATGAAAGTAAGTGGTTATGTATGATGTAACCACACAATTAAGGCTCAAAACTTACATGCTTGTGTTCTTAGCTCAAAACATGATCCACAAAGTATATAATTCAAGCATGTCCTAAAAAAAATTTTCAACCAATTGGGGGTGGTACCCTAAAAATGGAATTCTTGGAAATTTTCATCATATTGACTAAGCTTATTCTAATGCAAGGTTGTGATTTAGAAAACTAAAAAAAAAATTTTTTTTCTTAGTTTACCCCTTTTCCAATCAAAGCAAATTTCATATGCAAAAGGGATCAACTAAGTTTCAAAGATTCACAATGTTTTTCCAATTCACAACCAAAATGGCTAAAACAACTATATAATAAAAATCCAACCAAAATATGGAATGTATACAATCTAAGGTGCAAAATGTAATGACTAAGATAAAGTAATCCCAAGATAACAAATATATACAATAATCTCAAAGTAATCTCAAAGGTAAAGTACAAAATGAAGTAGCAGAAGCTAAAGGATAAATGTCTGAAAGTTCACCACACAAATGCTATCCACCGGTCACGAACGGTGACCTCTCCACACTTTAGGATGAAGCATCGTCCTCGATGCTACTGCTGAAGCACGGGCTAGGGGTCAACAGTGGTACCGGGCTGTGGCTCAGGCTCAAGCTGCGGCTGTGGCTCAAGCTGCGGCTGTAGCTCAAGCTTAGGCTACATCTGTGGCTCAAGCTCAGGCTGTGGTACTGGATGTGAGTCCTCAGGAGGCTGCTGACCCTCTGTGGTGGCCTGTGTCTCTGGTGGTACCTCCTGCTGAGTCGGCTCCTCAACATGCTCTTCCTCCTGATCCTGCTCATCGGAGGCGGGAGAGTCTGGGAGCGGAAGTAGCTCAATATCCTGTGATATGAAGACCTGGTCTATGCGATCGAGTCGTCGCATGATACGACACTCGCTGCGCTCCATGAAGCGAAATAGGCGTTGTACGAGCAAGTATGTCGGCTCAGGTGCAGGTGGTGGTGGTAAGGGTACTGCGGCTGCTGAAGCAGAGGAGGGTCCTGCTGCTGCTGCGGAAGATGAAGGCAGAGCTGCCTCCACCACTACTCTAGCTCGAGAACAGTGTCTGGATAGAGGCTTCTCATGTACCCACCCACCCCACGGAATAGTAACCTCCTTGTCATCGTCATCTGGGGGCGGTGGTGTCACGTCATCGTCTTCCCATGGGACATCGGCTAGCTCAATCATGCTGGTGACCAATGTAGGAAATGGCAGTAGGCCACGAATGTGTGCGCGTCACATGCTCTGCCCGATCAACCGGGGGAAGTCTGCCTCCTTCCCCTCCATGACACATCTAATAAGAACTAGCATATCCATCGGAATCTCTGAATATTGAGTAGTGGGCAAGACATAATAGGCGAATATATGCTGCCAAGTCTTAGCCTCTCTCGACAGATAAGTGAATAGCATCCCCTTGGGCTTTTTGTTGCCAGAATCCATCACCCAAGGGACGTCTGGTGTGGCAATCACACGCTTCAGCGCCTCATAATCAAAGGTCATGCAGTGGATAGCTATCTCTGCCTGCTGATAGGCACATGGGTCATCAGTACGAGGTCGGCAAAGCAATGCCTCCCCAATAGTTGCCTCAGTAATCAAGATCTCCCTACCCCTCAGGTGGACTAAATCAAGAGTGGCACGAAAGAAGTTGTAGTAGAACTCCCTCACCCATGAAGTGTTTATCCTCCCCAAATCCCTGTCCACAAAATCCAAGCCCAATTCCAGAATACAGGCATTGATGGCGCGTCTCACGTCGTTGGGAAGGATCAGTTTCTTTTCAATGTTCTGGTTCGTCTTCCGATATTTGGGGAAGCAAAGCTCACAGTAGAGATTGGGAAACTTGATTGGGTCGGTGGATGGTAACAATTGATTCTCTTTATCCACTTCATTAAGCAGATTCTTAGCATAATTAGCATAAGGAGAAGGGGTAGAGGCTTTGGAGCGCTTCCTTTTCTTTGAGGTAGTAGCTATGGCTTTTTCTTTATCCGACATCCTAAAAACAGATGTGATATGATATAAGCAACTAGCCAAGTAGATGTATAGCACTCAAGGTAAGACATACTCATGAAGTAAGTGAAGAAAATAGGATTCTTGGAATGCAAGTAACAAAATTTAGAATTCAAATCAAGTCACAAACCAAGAATTCAAACCATAATTGCACAATGCTTTGTGTATTAAGCCCATGAAACGTCATACCCAAAAGAATGATCAAAAGAGTTAATTTTAAATCCAAAAGAGAAGTTAGTTGGTTAAACAAGTTAGAAGTTAGAAAAGTGGATCAAAGATTAGTGGTACGACGGTTCTTGGCTTAATTCAAAAGAAAAGCACAAAGTATGTTGTAAGCACACTCAATATCATGAGGGACATTTAGTCATTGATGATATAATATGAAAATTTGCACAAGAGCATGTATATGGGGATCAAATCATCAATCAATGTAAAGGTCACTAGTCTCGACTTAATTGGTGTTGGTTAAGTCAAAATATGGAAAAACAAGTTAACCAAGAAATATTCAACACCAAATCCAACGAGGCATAAAAGTCACAAGTTGAAACAAGAATGGGAAACCTCATGATCTATGTGACTTAATGTGAGTCAGGTATGAATAGAATAAACCAATTTAGCCACATGGATTTAAAACATTCAATCTTGTGACTTTATGCAAAAGAGGCTCAAAAATCTTAAAAGAGTTTCAAGTTACGGTCAATCTGAAAACTCACTCAAACTATTCAATGCATAGAAGTGAAGCAGGATTATAAACAAGCACAGAATATGATAGGCATGACCAAAACTTTGTAAACAAGTTCAAGAGGAACTTTCCAAACCCACTTAGCAAACAAGATTCTTTGAGACACAGAAATTCGTCAAATAGAAGCTTGTTGCACCAAATAAAACAATGTTATTCCATGAAACATGGTTAGGAAAAATCGGGCAGTATTTCAGCAGTAAATTGGCTATTTTCCAATTTCAATCAAGCAGTTCAGATTCCATATGAATTTATTAACTAGTAAAAACACAAAAAATCATGTCTGAATTCATATGAATCTAAAGAAATAAGCCAATCCTTCAGCAACTAAACATCACGAAGCAATTTAAACCAAACCAGCCAGCAATAAACGACATTCTTTCTTTAAATAATGTATAGAATACTGGCTTACAACACAGCACCAGAATAAAATGAAACAGGAATTCAGCAACAATAGGGTCTTGAAGCAAGAACAAAACGGAAACTTGAAGTGGAGCAATTGACAGTTCAATTTGAATTCAAGAAAAACAGTATCACTCCATCGACAATGAACCATTCAATAAGCAAGCAGTCTGAATTCAAACACTTTAAACCAGATTGAATTCAATGATTAGGCTCAAATCGGAACAACAACAGGGAATAATCTAGCAGTATTCTTTTTCTTGAATTCATCAGCCAATCACAAGCATTCAACATGAATTTGAACAACTAAGTATCTTGATTCAAGTGATTGAGTTCAAAATGGGACAAAATAGCAGTAAAGACAACTTAAATTCACACATTCAGCAAAAATCCTCACTGCACAAGCAAGCAACATGAATCCAAACAAATGCTCCTAATTGAATCCAATGATTAGGTTTAAATTAAAGCAAGAACTCAGCATCAACCAGGCAGGACAAAGCAGCAATAAACCAGTATGCAGCAGCATCAAACAAGCCAAATTAGCACAGGAGCAAACCATACAGCAACAAATAAAGCAGCAAAATCAATAGAACAGCAACATCCCAAACAACAGCATTATTCAAAACAAACCTAAATCCACTATCCAGCTTAGATTCTCTAACCACCTAATCAACTAACATGCATTTCTAACTAAACTAAGTTAACAAAAAATCATTAACTAGCTGTAGTAACGAATTAAAATAAAAAAGGGGAAAGGCAGAGACCTGGGGAGCAGAGAACGGACAGGGCATAAGGTTGATGGAGAGAGTAAGATAGAGGGGAAGTGTGCTGGACTAAGGTTGATGTCGCGGTGAAGGCTTGTCGGCGACAATGGGGGTTGCGCCAATTTTGTGGTTTATATTGTGTAAAATTTGGGGGGTTTTGTCAATATTTCTCACACTTATTCGCAAGAAATGCATGGTTTTGTGTTCACTTCCCAATATTGCTCCGTGATGGAAAACATGCTTATTTTGCCTTAAAATTGCCATATTTTAACCCTCTTCTATTTCCATTCGATGCCGTGATGTATTTGTTGAGTAATTTCAGGAATTATAGGGTAGGAATGACCTAGAAGAGAGGAAGAAAGCATGTACAAAAAGGGAGGAACATGAAGAATTGAAATCTTGGAAGAAGCAGCACTGGCGCGCCCGTGCACTCCACGCGCACACGTGGATGAGGTGGTTGGAAGCGGCGCGCAAGGATGGACACATTCGCGTGGATCAGAAGATTCCCATCGACGCGCACGCGCACACGTGGATCGCAAAAGCAATCGGCTCGCGCGCACGCATGGCGCGCTGATGAGCGGATAATTTATACGCTTTTTGGCATTGTTCTTAGTATGTTTTTAGTAGAATCTAGTTACTTTTAGGGATGTTTTCATTAGTTTTTATGTTAAATTCACATTTCAGGACTTTACTATGAGTTTGTGATTTTTCTGTGATTTCAGGTATTTTCTGGCTGAAATTGAGGGACTTGAGCAAAAATCAGATTCAGAGGTTGAAGAAGGACTGCTGATGCTGTTGGATTCTGACCTCCCTGCACTCAAAATGGATTTTTTGGAGCTACAGAACTCAAAATGGCGCGCTTCCAATTGCATTAGAAAGTAGACATCCAGGGTTTTCCAGAAATATATAATAGTTCATACTTTGCCCAAGTTTAGACGACGCAAACTGGCGTTGAACGCCAGCTCTCTGCCCAATTCTGGCGTCCAGCGCCAGAAACAAGTTGCAAAGTGGAGTTCAACACCCAAATTGGCACAAAAGCTGGCGTTCAACTCCAATAATGACCTCTCCACGTGTAGACTTCAAGCTCAGCCCAAGCACACACCAAGTGGGCCCCGGAAGTGGATTTATGCATCAATTACTTACTTCTGTAAACCCTAGTAGCTAGTTTATTATAAATAGGACCTTTTACTATTGTATTAGACATCTTTTGAACCATCTTTGGATCATATTTGGATTATCTTTTGATCTATGTCCGTGGTATTCCGAGTAGGACTCTGGGATTGAATGACTGTGACGAACTCCAAACTCGCGAGTGCTGGGCGTAGTGACAGACGCAAAAGGATAGTAAATTCTATTCCAGTATGATCGAGAACCTCCAAGATGATTAGCCATGCAGTGACAGCGCATAGGACCATTTTCACAGAGAGGAATAGGATGCAACCAACGACAAGGGTGATGCCTCCAGACGATTAGCCGTGCTGTGACAGAGCATTTGGACCATTTTTCCGAGAGGATTGAAAGTAGCCATTGGCACCGGTGACATCCTTACATAAAGCCAGCCATAGAAAGGAGTAAGACGGATTGGATGAAGACAGCAGGAAGGCAGAGGTTCAGAGGAATGAATGCATCTCCATACGCTTATCTGAAACTCTCACCAATGATTTACATAAGTATTTCTATCCTTATTTTAGTATTAATTTTCGAAAACTCCATAACTATTTTATATCCGCCTGACTGAGATTTACAAGGTGACCATAGCTTGCTTCATACCAACAATCTCCGTGGGATCGACCCTTACTCACGTAAGGTTTATTACTTGAACGACCCAGTGCACTTGCTGGTTAGTTATGCGAAGTTGTGAAGATATGTTTAGACCATGGTTCTGTGCATCCGTTTTTGGTGCCATCTCCAGGGAATCAATTTCAAACAATAATTCAAAACTTGAGTAACAATTTCGCATACCACGCGCACGCGTGGGAAGCTGCACGTGACCTCATTAAAGGAAATCGTGCCTGGCGATTTCTGAGGCTCATGAGGCCCAATTTCAAGCTGTTTCGGCATGGAAAAGACCCAAGGATGCTAGGGGGAAAGGGGGGATCATTCATTTTTACACTAAGACACAATTTTAGCTATTTTTGGTTCTTTTGTTATTCTAGAGAGAGAAACCCTTATTTCTCTCTAGATCTAGTTTTAATTTGATCTTCCCTTGTTAACTTGTGAATTGGATCTTGTTAATTACTAGTTTTAATTGTTCAATTTGAATTTCCCTGTTACAATTTTGCTTATATCTAGTGTTAGTTTTATGAATTCTTGTTAATTGTCATTTTATACCCATTTCATGAATGTTGTGAATCTTGACTTGTTGATATTGCATTGATGATTTCTATGTTTAATTTTGTTGTTTGGATGATTGTATGTTGATAATTGTTAGTGGGTATTTGTAGATTTCAATTTAATTGCTATTTTGAACATGTCTTTTATTAATGCTTACCATGTGTTTGATGAATTGTTTACTTTGATTATGGAGTAGTCTTCTTCACTCTTAGCCTAGGTCAACGGAATTAGGTAAACTCGAGTCATTGGGTCTAATGGATTTGATGATTTGGGAGCCCTTAGTGGTTAATTTGATAACCATTGACGCTAATCTTGTATTAAGTTAATTAATAGTGAGGTTAGGACTTATGGGTTGATGTTGACCAAACCATTTGACGTACTTCAAGTATAGAAGTACACTTAATGAGTTTGGTTCCCCATAATTGTCGAGATATGGTTGTTGGACAAGGATGGTGACCCCAATTCTCATGCCTAGCCAAGAGTTGCCTTTATTATTCATATTTGAAAACCAAAATTCTCAATTATTTGTCTTAGTTATAGTTACTTGTTTGGTTTAGAATAGAATTAAGTGGAATGTTATTTGTTCATTGGAATTGCCCATGTTTTGCTTAGTTAATTGAATTAGTTTGTTGCAATTTAAGATTACTTGCTTGTTAAGATTCCCATTTATTTTCATCCTCATAACTCACAACCCCAGATTTCTAACCAATGTTGAAGCGCATGTTTGCCCATTCCTTGTGAGACGACCCGAGGTTTGAATACTTCGGTTATTTCTATTGGGGTTGAACTTGTGACAACCAAATCCATTTTCTAAATTTGATACCCAAGAATTGTTGTTGGTAGAGCTATACTTGCAACGTGATTTTATTGGAGAAAATCTTTACCAATACACTCTTGGGGAGCCATCAAATTTTTGGCGTCCTTGCCGGGGAATGGTTGCAACATATGCCTTGATATTGGTTATGTGAATCTGTGAATATTGTAGATATTTTACTTCTTTCAATACTTAGCTATAGTTTAGATTTCTTTTACATTTGTGCTATGACTCTCAAGTTTGATGACTCGGTCTCAACCAAATTCTAGCTTAGCAGATTTTGATCCCGAGATTGAAAGAACTTTGTTACACACTCGGCAAGCTAGATGGCGGTTGGACTATACGCCTAGTACCTCGGCCTCTCTTGAGGAAAATACCGAATCACTAGACGTTACCGAGAGTGACTTGGAGTCCGCTACTTTCTATTCTTCTGTTAGCACTACTAATACATTTTTGCATCCTATAGGTGAGCCACACATGGCGGAGCCACGCTGGATCACTTTGCATGAGCAAGGAGCTCCAGATATTATACTTCAACCGTTGCAAGTAAGGTACCCTAACCTTGATCCAAACTTTGAGTTGAAAAGTAGCTTGATAAATCTACTTCCTAAGTATCATGGGTTTCTGGGTCAAGACCCCATCCGACATTTGAAGGATTTTCAAGTTGCTTGTTCTACGGCTCGAAGGCATGGAGCCGATGAGGTGGCTATCATGGTTTTTGCCTTCCCTTTCTCTCTTGAAGCGCAAGCAAAAACATAATTTTATTTGCTACCGGATGAGATTGTGACTAATTGGAATTTCTCAAGAAGAGAGTTTCTTGATAAGTTCTTCCCACTGGAGAAGACCGACTACATTCGGAAAGAGATTTCGGGTATAATGCAAAGATACCAAGAGAGTTTGTACGAGTATTGATCTCGGTTCAAGAGGCTATTGGAGTCATGTCCACACCACAGAATGACCACTCACTTGCTCATTAGCTACTTTACCGGAGGTCTTTGTGCGGAAGATAGAAGATTTCTCACCGCTTCTAGTGGTGGTTCCCTTTCGAAAAACAAGACGAAGGGAGAAGCTTGGAATTTGATAAAGGATGTTGCCGAAGCTACACAGCACACAAGGGTGAGAAGTAATCCACTCAAGAGTGTGGTAGAACCATCCCCTTCCGAATCAAGTCTAGCCAAAGCACTTTGGATATGACCACCATCCTTACACAAATCCAAAAGGATCAAAAGGAATACTACTCCATCCAAGCCATCCAAGTCCCACCTCCGGTTGCTCAACTTGAAGGCCCTCCTAGGATTTGTGATTTGTGCTCTAGCACCACATATTACACCGACCAATGCCATCAAATTCAAGAGGAACATGCTCTTGTGGTGGCCAATGTAAATTACAACAACCGTCTACCCTACCCTCCTCAAGGTCAAAACAATTACCATCAAGGTGGTAATCAACATCAAGGGTGGAGGGATAATGCACAAGTGAGCAATCAAAACCAAAGGTGGAACAACTCTCCCTCTCATTACAACAACAACCAATTTCCATCCCAACACTACCATAACAACACCAACTACCAAGCCAACCAAGGCCACTCCAACCAAAACCAAAACAACTACACCAAGTACCAAGCACCACACCATAGACAACAAAATCAAAACCAAACTCCTCCATCTTCCAACAATCAAGTTGATGAGCTTAGAGCCGCCATGGAAAAACGAGATGAGAGCAACAAGGCTCAATTCGATGCCTTGAATACTCAATTGGCTAACCTCACCAACATGCTTTCAAAGATGAACATGTCAAACCAACTACCAACCCCTAATAACAACACCAACCAACCCTCAAGTTCCTCTAACCTTCCATCCCAACCCCAACCAAACCCAAGAGGCGGTCTCAACGCCATCACTCTACGGTCGGGGACTACATTAGAGGAGATACCTCCAAGGGTCATGGGAGATATTCATGAGGAAGAGGTAGTTATTGAAGCTCCACATGAAGAAGAGGTGGTAGACAAAAGGCATGAGGAAGAAGGAGTACACCTCAAGGAACCCAAGAGGAAAGCTATAGTGGATGAGTCCATTCCTATCCCATTCCCTTCTATGGTGAAGAAGGCAAAGAAAACACTGGAATTTGATTTGAACATGCTTCAAGTGTTCAAGAATGTTGAAGCAACCATACCACTTCTTGACGCTATTCAACAAATTCCAAAGTATGCAAAATTTTTGAAAGACTTGTGTACACACAAGGATATGATAGGAGAATTGGAGACACTATCCTTGGGTAGTTCAATTTCTTCCTTGATGGAACCTATTTCAAGGAAATGTGGTGACCCTGGACCGTGCTTAGTGTCTTGTTGTATTGGTGGACACACTTTTCATGATTGTATGTGTGACTTGGGAGCTTATGTAAGCATCATGCCACTTTCTATATATGTGCGGTTGAATTTAGCTCCATTAAAGAAGTCGGTGGCGAGGTTTGCCTTAGCCGATAAAAGTGTGATCACAGTAATGGGAATAGCGGAAGATGTACTCGTGGCAATTAAGGATTTGGTTTTTCCGGTTGACTTTTACATCCTTGAAATGCCTCCAGTAGAAAATAGAAGCTCATCATCCGTTCTACTTGGTAGACCATTCCTCAAAACCTCCAAATTCAAGTTAGATGCCTTCACTGGCATATATTCCTTTGGAGTTGGAGATAAGATTATCAAGTTCAATTTAGAGGAAGCCATGAAACATCCTCCCGAAGAACATTCTGTGCTCCGATGTGATGTAATTGATGCAGTGGTAGCGGAAGTGCAAGAAGAAGACCATGACAAGTTGTGCTACCCCATTATTGAGGAAACGGATGACCAAGAGGATGAACATGAGGAAGTTGTCAAGAATGAGCTTGATGAAAAGGAACCTCATCTTGAGACAAAAAGTGAACTGAAGCCCCTTCCGTCTCATCTGAAGTATGCTTTCTTAGAGGATAACCAAAGGTTTCAGTCATTATTGCTAGTGAGCTTTCAAGTGAAGAAGAGGAAAAGCTCCTAGATGTTATAAGAAAGTACAAGAAAGCAATAGGATGGAGCCTAGCGGATATTGTGGAAATTGACCCCCGCAAATGCATGCATAGGATATTTCTTAAAGATGGAGCTAGGCCGGTTACGCAACCGCAAAGGAGGCTCAACCCAACCATCCTCGATGTAGTGAAGAAAGAGGTCACCAGATTACTGGATGCGGATGGTCACTAAAAGAATACAAAATGCGTGGTGAGTACGTATTGACTACAGAAGATTGAACGCCGCTACACGGAAGGACCATTACCCCTTACCCTTTATCGATTAGATGCTAGACCGCTTGGTAGGTAAATCTCACTACTGCTTTCTTGATGGATTTACTGGCTACTTCCAGATACATATTGCTCCTGAAGATCAGGAGAAGACCACGTTTACTTGTCCATTTGGCACCTTTGCCTATAAAAGGATGTCATTTGGACTATGCAATGCACCTACTACTTTTCAGCGGTGCATGACGAGTGTCTTCTCCGATCTAATGGAGAATTATCTGGAAGTCTTTATGGATGACTTCAGCGTTTATGGTACTTCGTTTGATTGTTATTTAGAGAGCTTGGCCAAGGTCATAGCTAGATGTATTGACACTAAAATGAGGGAGGTCCGCTCATTTTTGGGACATGCAAGATTCTATAGGCGCTTTATCAAGGACTTTAGCAAGATTGCTTTGCCATTGTCGCGCCTACTCCAAAGAGATGTGGATTTTGAGTTCGATAGTGAATGTGTAAAAGCTTTTGAAGAGCTAAGGAGAGTTCTTACCATGGCACCAATTATGAGAGGCCCCAACTGGACGTTGCCATTTGAGATAATGTGCGATGCGTCAAACCATGCTGTAGGTGCCGCGCTTGCACAGCGCGATGGTAAACTCCCTTATGTCATTGCTTACTCTTCTAAGACACTAGATGCAGCACAATCCAACTATACCACTACTAAAAAAGAACTCCTAGCTATTGTTCATGCTTTAGATAAATTCAGATCTTATTTGCTAGGATCAAAGATAGTGGTATACACGGATCATGCAGCTTTAAAGTACTTATTGACAAAGAATGAGTCAAAGCCTAGACTCATACGTTGGATCTTGCTTTTGCAAGAATTCGACGTTGAGATCAAGGACCGGAGTGGATCTCAAAACCTGGTTGCGGATCATTTAAGCCGCATTGAGAATTTAAAAATTGATCTATTTCCAATCAATGACTCATTCCTATTGGATAGTTTGCATACTGTGTCGGATAGCTTTCTTTTGTTTGCCCCAAGGGTGAACTACTTGGTTGCGAAAATCTTCCCTCCCACTTTTCAAAAAACGAAAGGGATAAGTTGAAGAGTGATTCCAAATACTATATTTGGGATGACCCTCACTTGTGGAAGAGGGGCATGGACCAAGTAATTCAATGATGTGTCCCGGAGTCTGAATTCCAACCAATTCTTGAAGCTTGCCATTTCATCCAAATGTGGTGGCCACTTTGGCCCACAAAGGACCGCTAAAAAAGTATTGGATTGTGGATTCTGGTGGCCAACCTTATTCAAGGATGCTAACCGGTTATGTGTGTCTTGCCATCAGTGTCAGAGGTCAGGAAACGCATCCCAAAGGGATGAAATGCCTCAGCAACCTATGTTGTTCGGTGAGATATTTGATGTACGGGTCATTGACTTTATGGGACCGTTTCCCAACTTTAGTGGGCATCTGTATATTCTGTTAGTGGTTGACTACGTGTCAAAGTGGGTAGAGGCCACACCTACCCGCCTTGACGACGCCAATGCCGTTGTTTCTTTCATTAGGAATCACATTGTATGCCGTTATGGGTCGCCACGAGCAATCGTGAGCGACCAAGGATCCCACTTTTGTAACATGAAAGTAAAAGTATTGCTCAAGCGCTATGGAGTGTCGCATAAGGTTGCTACTGCTTATCATCCACAAACAAATGGACAAGCGGAAGTGTCCAACCGGAAAATCAAGAGAATCCTGGAGAAAGTGGTCAATCCACAAAGAAAGGATTGGAGCCTCCGGTTAGGAGATGCACTATGGGCGTATAGAACGGCCTACAAGACTCCGATAGGGATGAGTCCTTTCCGGATCGTCTATGGTAAGGCATGCCACCTTCCGGTGGAGATTGAGCATCGACCCTATTGGGCGGTAAAGCTGTGCAACATGGATTTTGCCAAGGCGGGTGAAGCTAGGAAGTTACAACTAGAGGAGCTTGAGTGTTTAAGGAATGAGTCATATGAGAATGCCCGAATCTACAAGGAAAAGACTAAAGCATTCCATGACCATCATATCCGGAAGAAGGACTTTCAAAAAGATAACGAGGTCCTCCTCTACAACTCAAGGCTCCGATTTATGCTTGGCAAGCTCTGCTCTAGATGGGAAGGACCTTTCAAGATAAAGGAGATAAAGCCCTACGGAGTGGTGGAATTGTTTGTTCCCAAGAGTGAAGCAACTTTCAAAGTGAATGGACATAGGGTGAAGAAGTATCATGGTTGCAAGCCCCCAAAAGAGCTAGAGGTGTACCTATTGGAGGATGCACCAAGGAGAGAGGAAGCTTAAGAAAAGGACCGTCCTTAGTTTCTTGTGAATTTTGTGATCTCTTGATGATTGATTGAGTGCATAGGAATGCTAGCTTTGTTGATTTTGTTGGATAGATATGATGTTCATATAGATAGGATGTGGTAAAAGATAAAGAAAATAAAAAAATTCTTTGAAAAAGGAAACCGACGCGCCAGCGCACAATGCGCGCGCGCCAGTGGCGCAATTCCAGCTCTTGGGCCAAATACCCGAGAGTCATGCCCACTTCGTGCCCAACTCGCGCCAGGCACCCACGCATTCGCGTACTTGCCGCCTGTGCGCACCATTGCAATTCAACCATCGACGCTGAAGAGAGAAACTTTTGCGTGGTCTAGAATTCAGAATAAATTCTCGTTGTAGGTATAGCTTCTAAACTAACAAAAATCCTTTCTTATAAACATTTTAGTTGTCACAAGTAACAAACCCCTTTTAAAATTGATAACCGAAGTATTCAAACCTCGGGTCGTCTTCTCAAGGAACTGCAGGGAGGTATGTTCTTATTATTGGTTATGAGTTTTGAAAATTGGGATTTTGAAAGTAAGGAACAAGTAATTTAAATGACAATTAAAATAAATAAATAACTATAAAATAAACTCTTGGCAAGGTATGAGAAATTGGAAGTCCTATCCTAGTTATCCTTATCAATGGTGATGAGAATTGAGTTTTAATCCCACTTAGTTAGCCTTTACTAAAGCAAAGGAAGGTCAAGTGGGTCAATTAGTTTGATCCTCAGGTCCTAGTCAATTCCTAAGAAAGGACTGGAATTATTGAAGTTCAATTCAATTGGCAAGACAACAATTATCAATCACATTGAGTTTGATAACTCATGAGTTACCAATTACTTAACCAAGGCCAAAAGGGGAAAAGTAAACTTACTCGAATAAAAATATCTTTAGATTGGAAGCAATAGTAACATAAATAAAAGAAAGCAATCATAAACTGAAATACCTCAAATAACATTAATTAAGAGAATTATATGTAGCATGGAAGAGTTCATAAATTAAATTGACAAAGTAATTAAAAAGGAACATTGAACCTGATAAAGAGTTGGAATACTAACTTGAAATAATAAGAAATCTTAATCCTAAAACCTAAGAGAGAGGAGAGAACCTCTCTCTCTCTCTAGAAACTACATCTAAACTATGAAAAGTGAATAATTGGAGAGCTCCCTATGAATGGATGCATTTCCCCACTTTATAACCTCTAATCTGTGCCTTCTGGACTTGGATCTGGGCCAAAAAGGGTTTCAGAAATCGCTGAGAGCATTTTCTGTAATTTCTAGTGCGTGGCGTCTGTCACGCGTCCGCGTGAGTCACGCGGTCACGTTATCTGGAGTTTTCCTTATCACGCGTTTGCTTAGGTCATGCGTCCGCATCATCGGTGTTATGCTCATAGCGCGAGTCCATGTCAGTCACGCATTCGCGTCGCTGCCTTTTTGTACTGGGCATGCGGCCGCGTCATCCATGCATTCGCGTCGCTACCAGTTTCTTCAAAAACTCCATTTTGTGCTTTTCCTTCCATTTTTGTATGTTTCCTTTCTATCCTTTAAGTCATTCCTACCTTAGAAGATTTGAAACTACTCAACACACAAATCACGGCATCGAAAGGTAATAAAGGGTAATTAAAATAAATAATTTCAAAGCATAGGAAACATGTATTTCACATATATCACATAATATGGAAGGGAAAGTAAAACCATGCAATTTTCATGAATAAGTGGGTGAAGGATTGAATAAATCTCTTGAATTGAGCACAATATATATCATAAAATATGGGTTTATCAACCTCCCCACACTTAAACAATAGCATGTCCTCATGCTAAGTCCAAGATAAAGAATAAGGTAAGGTTAAAGTGGTGGAATCTCATGCAATGCAATCTATTCTAAATGCAACTACCTAAATGCATCATGCAATTCTAATTGTCATTCACTTGTATATAAAACTTACATGTAGTTAAATTAATTCACATCCTGAAGGAATCATATATACATAGCCAACCTTAGATAATGTTAAAGCAGTTTTACAATTGAGATGGGTAAAAATATTTTTCAAACTTGCAAGACAATTAACAATTTAAGCAGAGATATATGGTGATAAGCTATTGAACCCTCACTGGATTATGTGTTTACTCTCTAGTCACTCAGTGTTTATTGGGTTAATCACTATATTCTTCTTTTTATCCTTACTTTCTATAATTTTGTTCTTCATCTAACCAATCAACAATTATAGAATATAGTCATACAAAAATCATGAGGTCTTTTTCAAGGTTGTAATGGGGCTAAGGTAAGGGTAAGGGTATATGTATAAGGCTAAGTGAGCTAATAAGTGAATCCTTGATTAGTCTAAGATCTCACCTAACATACATATTTTGTAATTCCAAGTTTTTTAACCTATTTGCCCAACTTTTCTCACTTTGTATTGCAATCTCATGCATTAACTTGAATTTTATCCCATGTGCATTGATTCTTTTTTTTTTTTTTTTTGCAATTGGGGAATTTTTTTGTATCCCTTTAATTAAATACCAAAAATTTTTTTTTTAATGCACATGGTAATTCAATTGTTTTGATTTCACATGAGCATGCTTCCTAGATTGAGATATATTTTGAAATATCTTTATTCTTTCTTTTTTTTTTAACTTTCTACCTTTGTTTCTATCATCCATGTTCCCATTAAGTTCCCCACACTTAAACAATACACTATTTCTATCTTAAGCTAACCAAGGATTCAAGTTGAGATTTTTATTTTGTTTTTCTGCTTAAGGTTAGTAATGTGGTTTATAGAACAAGAGGGGATTAAAAAAGCTAAAAGGGGTTAACAAGGGTGATGTAAAAGGTACGCTAATTTGGGATAAGTGAGGAAAATTCAAATGATGGCCTCAATCATCTCTTAATATGTATCTATACTCTATATTGGACAAATAGATTAAAGCAAAGCAAAGAACATCAGAATAAAAAGAAGGGCGAAACACACAGGAATGAAAATTACGGTTTGAATGTAACCATACAATTAAGCTCAAAACTCACAGGCTGTGTGTTCTCTAGCTCAAAAATCATATATCAGTTATACATGTCATGCAAGTAAAATTTAAGAGTTCCCATTATTCTCAATGTAAAAAATTTTGGGTGGCTTTAAAGTTTTAGTGTTCCTCCTTGATGAAATGTTGTTAACTAACTAACATGTTATGTTCTATATACAAGGTGTGTGGATTGTTTTTGATTATGTTAAATTCTCTAGTTTACTTCCTTTTTATTTTCAATTTAAACCAAACTATCATATGCTAAAAAGGGTAAACTATACTAATTAATCCACATATTCTATAACTAATAAGTTTAGAATTACAACTAAACTAAATAGCTAAAATATGAACTAAGGTGCAAAATACAGAAATAAAAGTAAAACACACATGAAAAGAACAATGTATAAGTACTGAAAGATAAAAATAAAAATAAAAATAAAGATAAACATACAAAAAAATAACCAAAATAAAATAAAAGAGTCTGTAGTGGTTCACCAAAAAAATACGCCAGAGATGGCGACCTCCCCACACTTAACAACTTTTGCAAAACTCCAACCCGGTTCATTTGGTTCACTTCGGTTCCTCCTCAAACTCCAAGAGCAATCAACCAAGGCCTTTATCAACCCAATTCCATCAAGAGCAAGGGCCCAATTGACACCACTCAAGGGCACAAGAGATAGTTAGAATAGAAATTTCATTTTAATTGTAATTTGTTTTGAATTTCAGTTTCATTTTGTAAAGCCTATATAAGGCATCATTTTCATATTTGTGAGGAGGCTGGCTCCACTAGGGAGCAGAAGGATTTGAGAGCTCTCTTTAATTTTCTTTTCTTTGTTTTTGAGTCTTGGGTGGAGAATTGAAGGTGTTCTGATTTGAGAGCTCTCTTTAATTTTCTTTGTTTTTGAGTCTTGGGTGGAGAATTGAAAGTGTTCTGTTTCATTCTCCCTCTGAGAGTTCTCTTTGCTTTCTTTACTGCTTCATTGAATCAAATTTTCTGTTAATTGCTCTTCATCTACTTTCTCTGCAATTTACATTTCCTTTGCAATTGTTCTTGTTGGATAATTTTTGTTTTCTCTTTGTTTCATTTATTTACTTGTTTTTAATGCTTTCCTCCATTAACTGTTTTTGTTAATACATCACCAAGACATCCTTATTCATAACAGATTCTTCATTTGGTGATTGTACTTAACATATAACAGTTTCTTTTGTTTAGTTTTAGTTCAAATAAATTGACATAGGATTGCATTCTAAGTTTGGTGTTGCTATGCACCACAGTTTGCTTCAAATCTTTACTGGATACTTGCATTGATTCCAAGTGAAAGTGTCACACTAAGTTTGGTGTGCCACTTATTCTTTATGCAAAGTATTATGCTCACCTTCTTAAGCTTGCAATCATTGTGTATGAATAAAGCATAACTTGAATTTTGATTTGCAACATGGTGCTGTGTCATTATGATTATCAACTTGAGTTTTGTGAATTCAAAAGCTGTAAAGCATCATGATCATAAACAAACAAGGAACTAAAGAAGAGTTTAGCATGTGCATACAAGTATTGGAAAGCTAGTATGAATAATTGTTGCTCAATTGTATTGGATTTTATTTAATTGAAGTTTTCATCTAGTACAGTTTGTGAAATCTTTTGAAAATCATGAAAACCTTGAAGAAGCAAATACAATTAAAGCAAGAAAAGTAAAAGGGAAAGAATGAGAAAGTTGAAGGCTCTGAGTACCAATGGCAATTTATTTGTTAAGTACTTGTGGTATTTATGTATCAAGCCAAATGCTTGAAAACAAAACACTTAGAAGTCAAGGTTAGGCTCAAAGTGCAAAAGCACTCCCTCAAAGCTCAAGGCTCTGAGCATCAATGATTAAGAGAGTCAAGAAAAGAAAAGAAAAATGAGCTTAATGAAGTCCTCTGAAGAAAGCTTGAAGAAAGGTTGAAGCAAGAAGGAATAGCTAGGAGTAAAGAGAAGACAATGGAATAAATGAAAATGAACCAGGAAGCAAAAAGCTAGACCTAGAGTTAGCATCAAACTTTTGCACAAAATTTTGGGTGAAAAGTTAGCCCCAACGTTAGACCCCTAACTTGGAGGCTAACGTTGGCACATGAAATTCACCCCTGGGCACCAAAAGTTTGCGCCAACGTTAGCCCCCTAACTTTGAGGCTAACGTTGGCATGAAGAGAACCTCCCTGGGCACCAAAAGTTTGCGCCAACGTTAGCCCCTTAACTTGGTGGCTAACGTTGGCACATGAAAATCACAAGGGGAGGAGCAAAAGTTTGCGCCAACGTTAGCCCCCTAACTTGGTGGCTAACGTTGGCACATGAAATTCACAAGGGGAGGAGCAAAAGTTTGCGCCAACGTTAGCCCCCTAACTTTGAGGCTAACGTTGGCGCCACACACCACAACAGCTTGAAGGGGTATACTTCCAACAAGAATAACTTGAGCTACAGAGCTCCAAATGAGGTGATTCAAGAAGCATTGGAAAGTAGGGATCAAGAGCTTTCCAAGCATATATGGCACTGCATGGTGGACACTAAAATTGAGGGAGAAAACTGCCCCGCAATGTGCATAAACGAACATGGTGGCAACCTGCAGTGAGGCCAACTGACCTCTGCACCTTCAACGGAGTATAAATCGAGCTGTAGAGCTCT
>NC_029794.2:54272100-54275200 GCF_000816755.2 Arachis ipaensis
TCAACCCAATTCCATCAAGAGCAAGGGCCCATGATCATCACTCAAAGGCACAAGAAATAGATAAAATAGGAATTTCATTTAGTTGTAATTTGTTTTTAATTTCATTTTCATTTCCATTTTGTAAAGCCTATATAAGGCATCATTTTCATATTTGTGAGGAGGCTGGCTCCACTAGGGAGCATTAGGATTTGAGAGCTCTCTCTTAGTTTTCAATTTCGTTTTGAATCTTGGGTTGAGAATTGAAGAAATTCTGTTTCAATCTCACCTTGAGAATTTTCTTGTTTACTTTCTCTGCACAATTGAATTTCCATTCCTGTTTACTACTTCACCTTCTCTTGGCTTCTGCAATTTACTTTTCTTTACATTTCCTTTGCAATTGTTCTTGTTGGATCTAGGAAGGCATTGAGATCTAGACTTGGTTATCTAGTCTCTTGGGTTCTGAGATCTTAATTCCAATTTTACATTCTCTGTTTATTGCTTTTCATGTTTATTTACATTTCTGTTTTGGTTCCGAATCAATCAAATCCATCTTTTACTTCTCTGCTTGTTGAAATTTAACTTTTCCTTGTTTAATTTCTGCAAATCCAATTCCCAATTCCCTTTACATTTAATGCAATTTATATTTCTTGTCATTTAAGATTCTTGCAATTTTAATTTCTTGCTCTTTAAGTTACTTGCCAATTTACATTCTGCAACTTTAAATTCATTGTCATTTACTTTCTGTTGGCTACAATTTCACACAATTCACTAAATGTCAGCTTGACTAAACTAATCACCCACTAAAATTGCTTGATCCATCAATCCCTATGGGATCGACCTCACTCCCGTGAGTTATTATTACTTGATGCGACCCGGTGCACTTGCCGGTTAGATTTGTGTGTTTTGGGAGAAATTTATTTTTCACCAAAATACTCATCAGTTCACCAAAAGATATGCCAGAGATGGCGACCTCCCCACACTTAAAATAAAGCATCGTCCTCGATGCTCACTCAAGCTGGGTGTGAAGGAATGTCATCACTGGAAGGATGGGCTGCTGGGGTCTCTGTGGTGGCCTGAGGATCTGCAGACTGGATGAAGGTAGGAGGATCTGTCTGCTGCAGTAGAGGCTCTGACTGGATAAAAATCTCGGGGTCTGTGGCCTGTATCTGGTGTGGCTCCTCCTGCTGTGGCGTAGCCTGCTCCGGGCCTGCCTGCTCAGCCTGGGCATGTGTCTCCTCCTCATGAGCGCTCGCCTCCGCCTCAGATGTGTCAGAAGGGGTGTCAGGCTCGGAGGGGATGTCGCCGCCGGATTGCATCATCAAATTGAGGTACTCATAGCGTCACTTGTTGCGACGCTTTATACGGTCCAAGCGGGCGAAGAGGCGATGCACCAAATGGTAAATAGGCTCAGGAGCAGGTGGGGTTGCAGTGGGTGGGGTAGGTGTAGTAGTGGAAGAAGAAGGGGCAGCTGAAGGCGTGGCTGTGTCAGCAGAAGCGGTGAGGAATGGGGGTGTATAGCCTAAAGCCCGAAACTTCCTGCTGTGAGGGATAATCTTCTTGCAGTCCGCAGCAGGTGGCTTCTCATCAGCATCCTCCCAAGGCACGTCAGCTCGACGGCCTAGCTGGGTAACCAGGTAAGGGAAGGGAAGGGTGCCTTTGACATGGACCCTGGCCATATAGTGCCGGATGAATCGTGGCAGATACAGGTCCTTACCCTCCATCACACACCAGAGGAAGGTGATCATAGCAGCAGGTAGCTCTGACGTCGGGTTTTCTACCAGTAAAGAAATTCATAGAAACGGTTGCGTTATAGATATAGTTTCTAAACCGGCAAAAATCCCTTCGTACAAACGTGTTGGGTGTCACAAGTAACAAACCCCTTTTAAAATTGTTAACCGAGTATTCAAACCTCGGGTCGTCTTCTCAAGGAACTGCGAGGAAATATGTTCTTATTATTGGCTATAAAGGTTATAATCGGGGTTTAGAAGGTGAGAAGCAAGTAATTTAAATGACGAGTGAATTAAATGGCAATTGAGAATAAATAATAACTGTAAAGCAACTTTTAGCAAGGTAGAGAAATTAGAGGTCCAACTTAGTTATCTCTCTCTACAATAATGAAAGTTGAATCTAAACTCCACTTGGTCAACCTTCACCAGGGCAAAGGAAAGTCAAGGGACTAATTAAATTGACTTTCAAATCCTAATTATTTTCTCAGAAAAGGTTGGGATTATTTAAGTTCAGCTCAATTAGCAAGATAACGATTATCAATTATGTTGAGTTTAATAACTGTTGAGTTACTAAATTCTTAACCAGAACCAAAAGGGGAAAAGTAAAATTGCTGGAATGATAAAGAGGTCCTTAGATGGGAAACAATGGTAACTTAAATCAAAGAGAATAATCATAAACTGAAAATACCTCAATTATCATTAATTCAAATAACAGTCTGTAACATGAGAGAATTCATAAATCAAATTATAATAATCAATTCAAATGTTGGAATAAATAAATAGAAGTAATACTAAAAGAACATTAAACCTGGGATCCAGAGTTACTCTTAAAACAAGAAGAAATCCTAAATTCTAAAAGAGAGAGAGAAGATCTCCCTCTCAACTAAATCTAAATCATTGAAAGGTAAAAATATGCGAGCTCTCTTTGAATGGAAGCATTTCCACACTTTATAACCTCTGGTCTATGCTGTCTGTACTTGGATCTGGGCCAAAAAGGGCTTCAGAATTCGCTGGGGGCGTATTCTGTAATTTCTGGTGCGTGGCCTCTGTCACACGTCCGCGTGGGTCACGCTGTCGCGTCATTCGGAGCTTTTCCTTGCCACGCGATCGCGTCAGTCATGCGACCGCGTCATGTGCATTCTGCTTAAGGCGCGCGGTCGCGTCAGTCATGCGGCCACGTCGCTGCCGATTCGTGCTTGGCACGCGATCGCGTCATCCATGCGATCGCGTGGATACCAGTTTCTTTAAAGCTCTGTTTTGCTTTCTCCTTCCATTTTAGTATGTTTCCTTTTTCATCCTTTAAGTCATTCTGCCTTAGAAAATCTGAAACTACTCAACACACTAATCACGGCATCGAATGAAAATAAAGGTAATTAAAATAATTAATTTTTAAA
>NC_029794.2:54275216-54278713 GCF_000816755.2 Arachis ipaensis
GCACATGGCAATTAAAGCACTTTGATTTTCTCATGAGCATGCTTCCCAAATTTTATTTTATTCCTTTTTACTTTTTCTACCTTTTTGGTTCTATCATCCATGTTCCCAAAAGGTTTCCCACATTTAACTCTATTCATGATTTTCTATCTTAAGCTAGCAAAGGATTCACTTGGGATTTTCTTTTTGTTTTTCTGCTTAAGGCTAGTAATTTGGCTAAATAGAATAAAGGGGTTTTAATAGGCTCAAGGGGGCTAACAAGGGTGATGTAAAAGGCAGGCTAATTTGGGGGTGAGTGAGCTAAAATCAAATGATGGCCTCAATCATTCTCTTGGTATGTATCTATTCTATATTCTATAATTGGACATATAGATTAAAGCAAAGGAAAGAACATCAGAATAAAAAGAAATGTAACACACAGAAATGAAATTATGGTTTGAATGCAACCATACAATTTAAGCTCAAGACTCACAGGCTGTGTGTTCTCTAACTCAAGCATCATATATTATTTATATATTGTATGCAGGTTTAGTTAAAAATTCCCATTATTCTCTTGAAAAAAATTATTTAGGGTAGCTTTTAAAGTTTTAATGTTCCTCCTTGATGAAATGTTGTCAACTAACATGTAATGCTATATATACAAGGTGTGGGTTGTTTTGATTCTGTTAAAGTTTCTAGTTTACTTCTTTTTTGTATTTTTTTATTTAAACTATACTATCTTATGCTAAAAAGGGTAAACTATACTAATTAATTCACTAATAAATCAGAATTGCAAACTAAACTAAATAACTAAAATAAACTAAATAACTCAAATATGAACAAAAAATGCAAAATGCAGAAAATAGAGTAAAATATACAAGTAGCAATGTATAAGTACTCAGAAAATAACAATAAAAGAAAAAGAGAAAAATATAGAAAAATATCCAAAATAAAAGAAAAAGTATGTAGTAGTTCACCAAAATAAACGCCAGAGATGGCGACCTCCCCACACTTAAAATGAAGCATCGTCCTCGATGCTTAATCAAGCCGGGTGTGAAGGAGTGTCATCACTGGTAGGGATGGTAGCTGGGGTCTCTGTGGCGGTGGTGGGCTGAGAGTCTGGCTGTTGTAGAGGGGAGACTGACTGGATCGGGATCTCCGGATCTGCAGCCTCAATTTGGGGCATAACCTCCTGATGCGTGGTAGTCTGCTCTGTGGCTGCCTGCTGATGAGTCTCCGCCTGGGAATGAGTCTCCTCCTCGTGCTCATCCTCCTCCTCCTCTGATGGCTCTGAAGGGATGTCGGACTCGGAGGGGATGTCGGCGCCCTGTCTGATCATCAGCTTCAGATGGGAATAGCGTCGCCTGCTGCGGCGCTCCAATCTCTCATACCGGCGATAGGGTTCGCGGGCTGGGGGGGGTTATATTTCCGAATCCACACGGCCGCGTGGGGCACGCGGTCGCGTGGTTGGGACGAGAATGGGAGTGACGCGATCGCGTGGGGTGCGCGATCGCATGAGAGGGGCGAAAGAAGGGTGACGCGATCGCATGGGTCGCGCGATCGCGTCGCTGGAAGTTGTGCTAAACGCACGACTCCAGCGCCGTTTTAGCGCAACTCTCTGTCTCCTTTTGGGGTGATGTGCAATCCATGCGACGCGATCGCGGCGCTCACGCGGTCGCGTGGGATTGGTATTGGGTAAGTGACGCGATCGCATGGGGCATGCGATCGCGTGGGATAATTTGTGCGAAACGCACAAGGGCCGTATGATTCCAGCCTAACTTTCTGTTCGTTGGATCCTTACGCCGATATATATATCACGCGGCCGCGTGGTTCACGCGGTCGCATGGGTGGTGTTTTGTGCGATACGACGCGATCGCATGGGGCATGCGGTCGCGTTGTGCAACCCTTTTTTTTTTATATGCATGAAAAATGCAGAATGCAATGACTATCATGAATGCTTATGCATTATTCCAGGTTTAATAAATTAAAATGAGAAAGGAAAAATGAAAGTAATTAACAAGAAATAAATTGAAAAAGAAGTGACCATACCATGGTGGGTTGTCTCCCACCTAGCACTTTTAGTTAAAGTCCTTAAGTTGGACACTGGAAGGGTATCCTGTTATGGTGGCTTATGTTTAAATTCGTCCAAAAATTTCCACCAGTACTTGGAATGACAATAGCCTCCGGGGTCCCAAACTAGGCATGTAAAGCTTCTGAGCAGCTTCAAACCGATATTCAGCCTCCCGGGATGATGAATGTCAGAATATAATCCCTGATCCCAAGCTGTGTTTTTAGATTTGCCTTCGTTTTGATTTGCAAGTTTCCATTCGGGCGGGTTAAAAAGTAGAATCTCACCGTGGCGACCAAACGTTCTCCGTGATCCATGCAATTGAGCATGATACCAATCCGTGTACTTCGAGGTGAAGCGTGGAACCTTATTGAACCTGGTGTACCAGTTCTGAGTACGAGCCATTTCCCTCTTACTCTTAAAGCTGCAGAGAGCTCTAAGTTGGCCATCTGTTTCAAGCAAACCATATTCAAGTGAATAAGTAAAATTATAAGTTAAGGATTGTAGCCACTTGAAGCTTGTATTGGGTGGTAATGGCCTTGGGATAGGTGTTTTTGGTGGTTCTGCAAGTTCCGTTTTCTTGTGTTCTTCTATGAATTCTTCCACTTCCTTGCAAAGATCTTCAATTGTATCTGTATCCTGGTCAAAGTCTTCTATGTCTTCCTCATCACTCGACTCATAGATTGGAGGTTGAGAGAAATCTACCTCCGCATCATTTTCATATTCACTTGGGGAAGATTCTTTGATCTCAGAGAATTCACTTGCGGACGCAAGTTCATCACTAGGAGAACTAGACTTGTGACGATCATCATCAAGGAAATTTGCTTCTTGGATTATTCCGTCTGATTCTTCGTAAACGACTTGCCTTGGAGATTGTACGGTATCCTCCTTAGCATTAACTGTGGCATCTTGGACGGAGTTTTTCTCAATTCTGGATTCCCAAGGAAGTTCAGCATCGCCTAGATCTTCAACCAACTCTTCTTCTTGAACAATGATAGCTTCTTCCACTTGTTCTAGTACGAATTCATTCTCTGTCTTGTCCACTGAAGTCTCTAATATTTCTTTCATGCTACGCTCTTCATCGCGCTGTCCACATGGAGCTGTGGTTGATCCTTGTATATTTGAGCGCCTAGTGGCACATTGAATTAGTGCTTGCTCCAGTTGTTGAATGGTTGTTTGAAATTTAATTACTGTTTCCTTTAGGCAATCCTTTACTTCGCGGTTTGCCAGACTTGGACATGATACAAAGGAAAGTGGTGATGGTTGGGAACGATTGGATTGGTATTGGGGTAAGGAAGGATCATATGATGGCGAATGGTGAAGAAAAGCTTGTGAGTGTGGTGGTTCGAGGTTATGTTGAAAGGATGGTTCATTTGCACAGGGTGGGCTTGTTGGTAATTACAAGGTTGTCCACCATGTCTTTCAGCTGGGTATGCACGGTAGAATGGTCTCT
>NC_029794.2:54278737-54333976 GCF_000816755.2 Arachis ipaensis
CTGCTGTAACTTCTATTTCCTTTAATAATATTAGAACCAAACTTAAAGCGAGAGGGGTGAGAGTTTATAGTAGCAAATAAAGATAAAAAAGGAAAAATAAAAGTAAATAAACAAGCAAAAGAAAAATATTTACAATAACCAATAATAAGGCACACGTTAGCAGCTCCCCGGCAACGGCGCCATTTTGACGTCGGGTTTTCTACCAGTAAAGAAATTCATAGAAACGGTTGCGTTGTAGATATAGTTTCTAAACCGGCAAAAATCCCTTCGTACAAACGTGTTGGGTGTCACAAGTAACAAACCCCTTTAAAAATTGTTAACCGAGTATTCAAACCTCGGGTCGTCTTCTCAAGGAACTGCGAGGAAGTATGTTCTTATTATTGGCTATAAAGGTTATAATCGGGGTTTAGAAGGTGAGAAGCAAGTAATTTAAATGACGAGTGAATTAAATGGAAATTGAGAATAAATAATAACTGTAAAGCAACTTTTAGCAAGGTAGAGAAATTAGAGGTCCAACTTAGTTATCTCTCTCTACAATAATGAAAGTTGAATCTAAACTCCACTTGGTCAACCTTCACCAGGGCAAAGGAAAGTCAGGGGACTAATTAAATTTACTTTCGAATCCTAATTATTTCCTCAGAAAAGGTTGGGATTATTTAAGTTCAGCTCAATTAGCAAGATAACGATTATCAATTATGTTGACTTTAATAACTGTTGAGTTACTAAATTCTTAACCAGAACTAAAAGGGGAAAAGTAAAATTGCTAGAATGATAAAGAGGTCCTTAGATGGGAAACAATGGTAACTTAAATCAAAGAGAATAATCATAAACTGAAAATACCTCAATTATCATTAATTCAAATAACAGTCTGTAACATGAGAGAATTCATAAATCAAATTATAATAATCAATTCAAATGTTGGAATAAATAAATAGAAGTAATACTAAAAGAACATTAAACCTAGGATCCAGAGTTACTCTTAAAACAAGAAGAAATCCTAAATCCTAAAAGAGAGAGAGAAGATCTCCCTTTCAACTAAATCTAAATCATTGAAAGGTAAAAATATGCGAGCTCTCTTTGAATGGAAGCATTCCCACACTTTATAACCTCTGGTCTATGCTGTCTGTACTTGGATCTGGGCCTAAAAGGGCTTCAGAATTCGCTGGGGGCGTAGTCATGCGGCCGCGTCGCTGCTGATTCGTGCTTGGCACGCGATCGCGTCATCCATGCGATCGCGTGGATACCAGTTTCTTTAAAGCTCCGTTTTGCTTTCTCCTTCCATTTTAGTATGTTTCCTTTTTCCTCCTTTAAGTCATTCTGCCTTAGAAAATCTGAAACTACTCAACACATTAATCACGGCATCGAATGGAAATAAAGGTAATTAAAATAATTAATTTTTAAAGCTTAGGAAACATGTTTTTCACAACATGACATAATAAGGAAGGGAAAGTAAAACCATGCAATTAATGTGAATAAGTAGGTGAAGAGTTGAATAAATCCCTCTAATTAAGCACAAAAGAACTCATGAAATATGGGTTTATCAAGCTCCGTCTCATGAGTACTCGGCATAACAAAGTTGCTCAGGATCTGGTGCCAGAGCCGAGCCTCATCATTCAGATACATCAGCTTGATACCCTTAGGCATTGTTGTGTTCTTACCCATGACCCATGGGACTGTAGGGTCAAGGGCTATCCTCTCCTTGACAGCATCCCAATCAAATTTCAGAAAGTGCATGTCTTCTTCAGCCTTTTGGTAACCGTCAGGCTGATATGACTTAGGCTGAAGCTTCAGAATATCCTCAATGGCCTCTTCAGCGACCAGTATCTGTTTCCCTCTGAGGTTCACTGCATCCAGGGAAGTCTTGAAAAAATTGTAGTAAAACTCTCTTACCCAAGAAGCATTGACCTCAGTCAGGTTTCTCTCCAAGAAGAACCAGCCTCTCTGTTTGATCTGATCGGAGGTGTACTACTGTAGTTCTTCTGGAATTTTCAAAGTCCTCTCCAGGTACAGATTTCTGGAGGTAGCAAACACGGATACTTCAGCTCATAGTATCGGTTTGCAAACTTGATTGGATCATTGGCAGGAAGGAGTTGGTCAGCCTTCTCCTGCGGGGTAAAGTGCTTTTCCCGCCAGGAGTCATCATGCATAATCTCCAGGATTGACATAGAGGATTCACCTCTTTTCCGTTTGCCAGTTGTTGCCTTTCCTTTTCCCTTTCTTTGAGGGTCAGTCATCCTGAAAAATAGAAATCTAGGATATAATAGAAGCAGGAAAACAAGTAGGCAAATAACAAGATAAGCACAAAGTGGCAAAGGAGCAGTAGAATTATGAAATAAGTTGAAGAAATGTATATTTTGGATTGTTTCGGAGGTAAAAATCTGAGATGAGAAATCACAATCCAAAATATTTTATGAGTGGAATACTTGTTAATTAGGAGCAACAATAATCATGCTATGAGTTAAAAAGTTGAAAGAGTTAGTTTAAAAGTAGATGGGGAAGTTAGAAAGTAAAAGTGGGTAAAATTGAAAAAAAAGAGGTTAGAAAGCGAAAAACAGTGAGTTAGTAAAAAGAAAGTCAGAGTAAGTGGCATGATGATTGGTTTCTAAGTAACAAGAATTTCACAATTTTAAGCAACAGACAACTCATATTCAAGCAAGGAAATAAGGTTGTTGATGATTCATATAGATATAAAAATAGCGAAAAGGGAAAGCTAATCATCAATAATGTGAATTATTAACCGGGAAAACAGAGGAATAAGAAAGCGAGCCCGTGCATTCATGAATTGGTTTGGTAAAAAGCTAAGGAGTGCCAAATTTAAATAGCCAAAACCAAAACATGAATGAATATCAAAGAAAGTTACAGAAAATTGGGCAGCATACCGGCTAAAATTGGATATTCCCAGGTAATAAACAGCAGGCAAAATAGTTCATATAAATTAAAACAAACTGCAAATAGATATAAATAATATGAACATGAAAGAGCAGTCGCAATAGCATCATGAACAGTAAGAACATCATATGAACTATTTGAAATTCAATGAAGCCCAAGGACTCAAGAACACTCAATTCCCTTAGCCTAGGCCAAGAGTAAAGGAAACTACTCAAAAATTATAGGAAGCATTATATCAAACACCTAATGTGCAACAAAAGTAAACATCACGTAACTATCATAAGCGAGAAATTGGTATGCAAAATCGTGATCGTTCATTCCTTGGTAACGGCGCTGAAAACTTAATACGCACGTTCATAATCTTAATTCTTTGTCACAACTTCGCACAACTAACCAGCAAGTGCACTGGGTCGTCCAAGTAATAAACCTTACGTGAATAAGGGTCGATCCCACGGAGATTGTCGGCTTGAAGCAAGCTATGGTCACCTTGTAAATCTCAGTCAGGCGGATTCAAATGGTTATAGAGTTTTAATAATTAAAAGATAAATAAAACGTAAAATAGGATAGAGATACTTATGTAATTCATTGGTGAGAATTTTAGATAAGCGTATGGAGATACTTAATTCCTTCTGAATCTCTGCTTTCTTGCTGTCTTCATCCAATCATTCCTACTCCTTTCCATGGCAAGCTTTATGTAGGGCATCACCATTGCCAATGGCTACATCCCGTCGTCTCAGTGAAAATGGTCCAAAATACACTGTCACCGCACGGCTAATCATCTGTCGGTTCTCGATCATACTGGAATAGGATTCAGTAATCCTTTTGCGTCTGTCACTATGCCCAGCACTCGCGAGTTTGAAGCTCGTCACAGCCATCCCTTCCCAGATCCTACTCGAAATACCACAGACAAGGTTTAGACTTTCCGGATCTCAAGAATGGCCGCCAATAATTCTAGCCTATACTACGAAGACTCTGATCTCACGATCAGGAGGCTAAGAGATACACATTCAACCTTGTTTTCATGTAGAACGGAAGTGGTTGTCAGGCACGCGTTCATAAGTGAGAATGATGATGAGCGTCACATAATCATCACATTCATCATGTTCTTGTTTGTGAATGAATATCTTAGATAAGAAATAGGCTTGAATTGAATAGAAAAACAATAGTACTTTGCATTAATTCATGAGGAACAGCAGAGCTCCACACCTTAATCTATGGTGTGTAGAAACTCTACCGTTGAAAATACATAAGAACAAGGTCTAGGCATGGCCGAATGGCCAGCCTCCCTAAATGGCATATGAATTCGAAAATTGGAAAAAGACCCCCAGTACAATAGTAAAGAGTTCTATTTATACTAAACTAGATACTAGGTTTTACAAAAATGAGTAAATAATGCGGAAATCCACTTTCGGGCCCACTTGGTGTGTGCTTAGGCTGAGCATTGAAGCTTTCACGTGTAGAGGTCTTCCTTGAGTTAAACGCCAGTTTGTAACTTGTTTCTGGCGTTTAACTCTGCTTTGCAACCTGTTTATGGCGTTTAACTCCAGAATAGGGCAGAGAGCTGGCGTTGAACGCCAGTTTGCGTTACGTAAACTTGGGCAAAGTATGGACTATTATATATTGATGGAAAGCCCTGGATGTCTACTTCCCAACGCAATTGAGTGCGCGCCATGTGAACTCCTGTAGCTCTAGAAAATCCACTTTGAGTGCAGGGAGGTCAGAATTCAACAGCATCTGCAGTTCTTTTTATTACCCTTGCCTTTTGGTTTAAAGGGTTACTGGCTTTTTGCTCTTGCCTATTGGTTTTAAGAGCTTTTGGCTTTTTCTGCTTGATTTTTCTTTTTCTTTCTCTTTTTTTTCGCCATTTTTTTTTCTTTTTTTTTCGCAAGCTTTTGTATTCACTGCTTTTTCTTGCTTCAAGCATCAATTTTATGATTTTTCAGATTATCAATAACATTTCTCCTTTTTCATCATTCTTTTAAGAGCCAACATATTTAACATTTATAAACCACAATATCAAAAGACATATGCAATGTTCAAGCATTCATTCAGAAAACAAAAAGTATTGTCACCACATCAAAATAATTAAACTAGTTTCAAGGATGAATTCAAAACCATGTACTTCTTGTTCTTTTGTTTTTAGAACAGTTTTTATTTAAGAGAGGTGATGGATTCATAGGACATTCATAGCTTTAAGACATAGATACTTAAACACTAATGATCATGTAATAAAGACACAAACATAAATAAAACATAAGGCTCAAAAATCGAAAAACAGGAAAATAAGAACAAGGAGATTAAGGAACGGGTCCACCTTAGTGAGGGTGGCGTCTTCCTCTTCTTGAAGAACCAATGGTGCTCTTGAGCTCCTCTATGTCTCTTCCTTTTCTTTGTTGCTCCTCCCTCATAGCTCTTTGATCTTCTCTAATCTCATGGAGGATGATGGAGTGCTCTTGGTGCTCCATCCTTAGTTGTCCCATGTTGGAACTTAATTCTCCTAGGGAGGTGTTGAATTGCTCCCAATAGTTATGTGGAGGGAAGTGCATCCCCTGAGGCATCTCAGGGATTTCATGGTGACTAATTTCCTCATGCTCTTGTTGAGGTCCATGATCTCTTGTTTGCTCCATCCTTTTCTTGGTGATGGGCTTGTCCTCATCAATAAGGATGTCTCCCTCTATGTCAATTCCAGCCGAATTGCAGAGGTGGCAAATGAGGTGAGGAAAGGCTAACCTTGCCAAAGTGGAGGACTTGTTAGCCACCTTGTAGAGTTCTTGAGGTATAATCTCCTGAACTTCGCCGAATTGCAGAGGTGGCAAATGAGGTGAGGAAAGGCTAACCTTGCCAGTGTGGATGACTTGTCAGCCACCTTGTAGAGCTCTTGAGGTATAATCTCATGAACTTCCACTTCCTCCCCAATCATGATACTATGGATCATGATGGCCCGGTCTACAGTAACTTCAGACCGGTTGCTAGTAGGAATAATGAGCGTTGAATAAACTCCAACCATCCTCTAGCTACAGGCTTAAGGTCCGGTCTTCTCAATTGAACCGGCTTGCCTCTTGAGTCAACTTTCCATTGAGCTTCTTCTACACATATGTCCATGAGGACTTGGTCCAACCTTTGATCAAAGTTGACCCTTCTAGTGTAGGGGCATGCATTTTCTTGCATCATTGGCAAGTTGAATGCGAGCCTTACATTTTCCGGACTGAAATCTAAGTATTTCCCCCGAACCATGGTAAGCCAATTCTTTGGATTCGGGTTCACACTTTGATCATGGTTCCTAGTGATCCATGCATTTGCATAGAACTCTTGAACCATTAAGATCCCGACTTGTTGAATAGGATTAGAGAGAACTTCCCATCCTCTTCTTCTAATCTCTTGTCGGATCTCCGGATATTCGCTCTTTTTAAGATTGAAAGGAACCTCAGGGATCACTTTCTTCTTGGCCACAATTTCATAGAAGTGGTCTTGATGGACCTTTGAGATGAATATCTCCATCTCCCATGACTCAAAGGTGGAAGCAATTGCCTTTCCTTTCCTCTTTCTTAAGGTTTCTCTTGCCTTAGGTGCCATTAATGGTTATGGAAAAACAAAAAGCAATGCTTTTACCACACCAAACTTAAAATGTTTGCTCGTCCCTAAGCAAAAGAAGAAAGAAAGAAGGAGAAGAAGAAGAAAAATGGAGGAGAGGGAGAGAGGTGTGTATTCGGCCAATAGGAAGAAGAAAGGGTTGTATTGGGTGAAAAAGAAGAAGGAATGAGGTGTTTATATAGGAGTAGGGGGTGTAGGGTCCGGCCATTAGGGTTGGGTTTGGGAGGGAAAAGAGTTTGAATTTTGGAGGTAGGTGGGGTTTTGGGAAGAGAGGATGGATGTGAGTGGTTAAGAGGTGATGGGGAAGAGTGATTGAGGTGATTGGTGAAGGGTATTTGGGGAAGAGGGTTATAAAAAGGTGTGAAGAGGAGAGAAGAAGAGGTGGGGTGGGTGGGAATCTTGTGGGTTCAAGGACTTAACATCTCTGCTCCAATTAGGTGTGTAAAACGCCTTTAGCATGCATGTCTGGCGTTAAACGCCAGCTTGCTGCTTGTTTTTCGCGTTAAACGCCCAAATATAGCCTGTTTCTAGCGTTTAACGCCAGGTTGATGCTTGTTTCTGGCGTTAAACACCAGCTTGGTGCTTGTTTCTGGCGTTAAACGCCAGACAGATGCTTGTTTCTGGCATTTAAACGCCAGAATGCTCTTCCTCTAGGGTGTGCTGTTTTTAATGCTATTTTTCATTTTGGTTTTAATTTTTTAGTAGTTTTTTGTGACTTCACATGATCATCAACCTAATAAAACACGAAATAACAATAAAAATAAAATAGATATAATTAAATAACATTGGGTTGCCTCCCCACAAGCGCTTCTTTACTGTCAATAGCTTGACGGTGGGCTTTCATGGAGCCTCACAGATGTTCAGAGTATTGTTGGAACCTCCCAACACCAAACTTAGAGTTTGAATGTCGGGGTTCAACACCAAACTTAGTGTTTGGTTGTGGCCTCCCAACACCAAACTTAGAGTTTGACTGGGGGGGCTTTTGTTGACTCTGCAGTGAGAGAAGCTTTTCATGCTTACTCTCCATGGTTACAGAAGGAGATCCTTGAGTTTTAAACACAAGGTTGTCCTTATTCAGTTGAAGGACCAACTCTCCTCTGTCCACATCAATCACAGCTCTTGCTGTGGCTAGAAAGGGTCTTCCAAGGATGATAGATTCATCCTCATCCTTCCCAGTGTCTAGGATTATGAAATCAGCAGGGATGTAAAGGCCTTCAACCTTTACTAGCACGTTCTCTACTAGTCCATAAGCCTGTTTTCTTGAGTTGTTTGCCATCTCTATTGAGATTCTGGTAGCTTGCACCTCAAAGATTCCTAGTTTCTCCATTATAGAGAGTGGTATTAAGTTTATGCCTGACCCCAGGTCACACAGAGCCTTCTCAAAGGTCATGGTGCCTATGTTACAGGGAATTAGGAATTTACCAGGATCCTGTTTCTTTTGAGGTAGAGTTTGCTAAACCAAGGCATTTAGTTCATTGATGAGTAATGGAGGTTCATCCTCCCAAGTCTCATTACCAAATAATTTGGCATTCAGCTTTATGATTGCTTCGAAATATTGAGCAACTTGCTCTTCAGCAATGTCTTCATCCTCTTCAGAAGATGAATAGTCATCAGAGCTCATGAATGGTAAAAGGAGGTTCAAAGGAATCTCTATGGTCTCTAGATGAGCCTCAGATTCCTTTGGTTCCTCAAAGGGAAACTCCTTATTGGTTAGTGAACGTCCCAAGAGGTCTTCCTCACTAGGATTCACGTCCCCTCCTCCTCTTTGGGTTCGGCCACACCAAGTAAGGTAATGGCCTCGCACTCTCTTTTTGGATTCTCTTCTGTATTGCTTGGGAGAGTACTAGGAGGGGTTTCAGTGACTCTTTTACTCAGCTGGCCCACTTGTGCCTCCAAATTTCTAATGGAGGACCTTGTTTCATTCATGAAACTTAAAGTGGCCTTAGATAGATCAGAGACTATATTTGCTAAGCTAGATGGATTCTACTCAGAATTCTCTGTCGGTTGCTGAGTGGATGATGGAAAAGGCTTGCTATTGCTAAACCTGTTTCTTCCACCATTATTAAAGCCTTGTTGAGGCTTTTGTTGATCCTTCCATGAGAAATTTAGATGATTTCTCCATGAGGGATTATAGGTATTTCCATAGGGTTCCCCTATATAATTCACCTTTGCTATGGCAGGGTTCTCAGGATCATAAGCTTCTTCTTCAGAAGATGCCTCTTGAGTACTGTTGGATGCAGCTTGCAATCTATTCATACTCTGAGAAATCATATTGACTTGCTGAGTCAATATTTTATTCTGAGCCAATATGGCATTCAGAGTATCAATTTTAAGAACTGCCTTCCTCTGAGGCGTCCCATTACTCACAGGATTCCTTTCAGAAGTGTACATGAACTGGTTATTTGCAACCATGTCAATGAGTTCCTGAGCTTCTGCAGGCATTTTCTTTAGGTGAATGGATCTACCTACAGAATGGTCCAATGACATCTTTGATAATTCAGACAGACCATCATAGAATATATCAAGGATGGTCCATTCTGAAGGCATTTTAGAAGGACACTTTTTAGTCAGTTGCTTATATCTCTCCCAAGCTTCATAGAGGGATTCACCTTCTTTCTATTTGAAGGTTTGAACATCCACTCTAAGCTTGCTAAGCTTTTGAGGAGGAAAGAACTTGGCTAAGAAAGCCGTGACTAGCTTATCCCAAGAGTTCAGGCTATCTTTAAGTTGAGAGTCCAACCATATTCTAGCTCTGTCTCTTACAGCAAACGGGAAAAGCATAAGCGTGTAGACCTCGGGATCAACCCCATTGGTCTTAACAGTATCACAGATTTGCAAGAATTCAGTTAAGAACTAAAAAGGATTTTCTGATGGAAGTCCATGAAACTTGCAGTTCTGTTGCATCAGAGAAACTAATTGAGGCTTTAGCTCAAAATTGTTTGCTCCAATGGCAGGGATTGAGATGCTTCTTCCATGTAAATTAGAATTTGGTGCAGTAAAGTCACCAAGCATCTTCCTTGCTTTGTTATTATTTTCGGCCATGTCTCCTTCTTTTTCGAAAATTTCTTTCAGATTTTCTCCAGAGAGTTGTGCTTTAGCTTCCCTTAGCTTCCTCTTCAGAGTCCTTTCAGGTTCAGGATCAGCTTCAACAAAAATGTTCTTATCCTTGTTCTTGATCATATGAAAAAGAAGAGAACACAAAAGAAAATATGGAATCCTCTATGTCACAGTATAGAGATTCCTTTATGTGAGTAAAAGAAGAAAATAATAAAAGAAGAAAAATTTGAACACTAAGAGGAAGAGAGGGTTCGAATTTTTGAGTAGAAGAGAAGTGTTGTAAATAAATAAATAATTAGTCAAACAAAAAGTCAAGTAGTTAATTGAAAAAGATTTGAAAATCAATTTTTGAAAAGATAAGAAGTTAGAAAAGAAGTTAGGAAAGATTTTGAAATTGATTTTGAAAAAGATGTGATTGAAATTTATTTTGAAAAAGATTTGAAAAAGAAATTTAAAAATATTTGATTTTGAAAATTAAAGTTGATTACTTGACTAACAAGAAACCAAAAAGATATGATTTTAAAATTTAAAGATTGAACCTTTCTTACTAGGCAAGTAACAAACTTAAAATTTTTGAATCAATCAAATTAATTGTTAGTAAAGATTTTGAAATTATGAAATAGAAATAAGAAAAAGATTTTGAAAATAAATTTTGAAAATTTTGAAATTATAAAAAAAATGAAAAAGATTTGATTTTTGAAAAAGATTTGAAAAAGATAGAATTTTTAAATTGAAAATTTGATTTGACTCATAAGAAACAACTATATTTAAAAACTTTTTGACTAAATCAAACCAAATTTTCAAAAATTTATAAGAGAATAAAGGAAAGATATTTTTTTATTTTTGAATTTTTAATGAAGAAAGAGAAAAACATCAAAAAGACTCAAAACATGAAAATTATGAATCAAAACACATGATGCATGCAAGAACACTTTGAATGTCAAGATGAACACCAAGAACTTATTTTTGAAAATTTTTAAGAAAAGAAAAAACATGCAAGACACCAAACTTAGAAATTTTCAAACTTTAGACACTAACAAATTGAAAATGCATATGAGAAACAAGAAAAGACACAAAACAAGAAAATGCAAAGATCAAACAAAGAAAATCATCAAGAACAACTTGAAGATTATAAAGAACACCTGATGAATTTTTGAAAATTGAAGGGAATTTGAAACACATACAATTGACACCAAACTTAAAAATTGACACAAGACTCAAACAAGAAACATCAAATTTTTGGTTTTTATGATTTTCAAATTTTTTTGGATTTTTTGAAAATTATTTCGAAAAAGGAGAATAAGGATTTCAAAATTTTTAATAAGAATTCTAAGAATCATGCAATGTTAGTCTAAAGCTCCGGTCTAGGAATTAGACATGGCTTACTGGCCATCCAAGCTTTCAGTGAAAGCTCCGTTCCAAAACACTAGACATGGCCAATGGCCAGCCAAGTTTCAGCAAATACAAATCAGGCATATAACAGCTTATTAGATGAGAGTCCAAGGGCTCTTGCCATGATAGGTGGAAGCCTCAGTCCAAAAATGTAGACATGGCTTGACAGCCAGCCAGGCTTCACAAATTATGAAGAAACTCTAGAATTCATTCTTAAAAATTTTGAAGAACATAGAATAATTTATTTTTATTAAAAAATTTATTTTCAAAAATAAAAATAATAAAAACAGAAAGCTTAAAATTAAAATTAAATTAAATCTGAGCAACAAGATGAACCGTCAGTTGTCCAAACTCGAACAATCCCCGGCAACGGCGCCAAAAACTTGGTGTTGTTGCCGGACCAAAAACTTGGCACTTTTGTTGCCGGAAACAAATGCGAAATTGTTGTTCGTTCCCTCCCCTGCGACGGCACCAAAAACTTGGTATGAAAAATCGTGATCGTTCATTCCTTGGTAACGGCACTGAAAACTTAATACACACGTTCATAATCTTAATTCTTTGTCACAACTTCGCACAACTAACCAGGAAGTGCACTGGGTGTCGTCCAAGTAATAAACCTTACGTGAGTAAGGGTCGATCCCACGGAGATTGTCGGCTTGAAGCAAGCTATGGTCACCTTGTAAATCTCAGTCAGGCGGATTCAAATGGTTATAGAGTTTTAATAATTAAAAGATAAATAAAACGTAAAATAGGATAGAGATACTTATGTAATTCATTGGTGAGAATTTCAGATAAGCGTATGGAGATGCTTAATTCCTTCCGAATGTCTGCTTTCCTGCTACCTTCATTCAATCATTCCTACTCCTTTCCATGGCAAGCTTTATGTAGGGCATCACCATTGTCAATGGCTACATCCCGTCCTCTCAGTGAAAATGGTCCAAAATGCACTGTCACCGCACGGCTAATCATCTGTCGGTTCTCGATCATACTGGAATAGGATTCAGTAATCCTTTTGCGTCTGTCACTACGCCCAGCACTCGCGAGTTTGAAGCTCGTCACAGCCATCCCTTCCCAGATCCTACTCGAAATACCACAGACAAGGTTTAGACTTTTCGGATCTCAAGAATGGCCGCCAATAATTCTAGCCTATACCACGAAGACTCTGATCTCACGATCAGGAGGCTAAGAGATACACATTCAA
This sequence comes from Arachis ipaensis, assembly GCF_000816755.2. Classification (NCBI taxonomy): domain Eukaryota; kingdom Viridiplantae; phylum Streptophyta; class Magnoliopsida; order Fabales; family Fabaceae; genus Arachis; species Arachis ipaensis. The sequence continues at coordinate 54,290,868 of NC_029794.2, forward strand.
CCTTGTTTTCATGTAGAACGGAAGTGGTTGTCAGGCACGCGTTCATAAGTGAGAATGATGATGAGCATTACATAATCATCACATTCATCATGTTCTTGTGTGCGAATGAATATCTTAGAGAAGAAATAGGCTTGAATTGAATAGAAAAACAATAGTACTTTGCATTAATTCATGAGGAATAGCAGAGCTTCACACCTTAATCTATGGTGTGTAGAAACTCTACCGTTGAAAATACATAAGAACAATGTCTAGGCATGGCCGAATGGCCAGCCTCCCTAAATGGCATATGAATTCGAAAATTAGGAAAAAGACCCCCAGTACAATAGTAAAGAGTTCTATTTATACTAAACTAGTTACTAGGGTTTACAGAAATGAGTAAATGATGCAGAAATCCACTTCCGGGCTCACTTGGTGTGTGCATGGACTGAGCATTGAAGCTTTCTCATGTAGAGGTCTTCCTTGGAGTTAAACGCCAGTTTGTAACTTGATTTTGGCGTTTAACTCTGCTTTGCAACCTATTTCTGGCGTTTAACTCCAGAATAGGGCAAAGAGCTGGCGTTAAACGCCAGTTTGCGTCATCAAAACTTGGGCAAAGTATGGACTATTATAAATTACTGAAAAGCCCTGGATGTCTAATTTCCAACGCAATTGAGAGTGTGCCATTTGGACTCCTGTAGCTCCAGAAAATCCACGTTGAGTGCAGGGAGGTCAGAATCCAATAGCATCTGTAGTCCTTCTTCAAACTCTGAATCTGATTTTTGCTCAAGTCCCTCAATTTCAGCCAGAAATTACCTGAAATCACAGAAAAATACACAAACTCATAGTAAAGTCCAGAAATGTGAATTTTATTTAAAAATTAATAACAATATACTAAAAACTAACTAAATCATACTAAAAATTATGTAAAAACAATGCCAAAAAGCGTATAAATTATCCGCTCATCAGAAATCAATAATAGCAAGCAAGATTAACATAAAAGAAACATTGAAATATGAAATTGCATTAAAAGGAAATTAGATCTAACGTTGTTCATCAACATAAAAGAGAGCAAAATGGGAAATTAACATTACAACTATGACAATCAAGATGTAGAAATAAAAAATTGTAAAAGAAACAAGAAGAAATCAAGTAATTAATTCAAGGTCCCAGACAATTTAACCTAATCCTAATCCTAACCTAATTCTAGAGAGAAGAGGGAGCTTCTCTCTCTAGAAAACTAACTAAAGGCTCACGTTGACTAACTAATTGCTCCCCCTTGCTTGGACTTCAATTCTGCATGAAATACACTCAGAAACAAGTTGGATTTGGGCCTAGACAGCTCAGAAATCACGCCCATCATTTTGCCTTTAAGTGGGTCACGTGCGAGTATCGGCGCGTACGCGCCATGTGCGTGTGCGCGTCGATTGGCTGTTTCTTCATCCGCGCGTATGTGCCTTGTACGCTTGCGCGCCCATTGAAGTATTCTCAATTCTTGTTTCCTCATGCATTCTCCACTTTGTATGCTTTTCTCCTTACTTCTTCCATCCAATACTTGCCTTATGAACCTGAAATCACTCAACAAACACATCAAGGCATCGAATGGAATTAAAGTGAATTAAAATCACCAATTTAAGGGCCTAAAAAGCATGTTTTTACACTTAAGCATAATTCAAGGGAGAATTACAAAACCATGCTATTTCATTGAATAAATGTGGGAAAAGGTGATAAAATTCCCTAAAATAAGCATAAGATAAACCGCGAAATCGGGGTTTATCACCTATCCTAAAGAGTTGTCTCAACACAGAACACTTAGCTATAGAAAGCAATAAGCTCTAAAGAAGAAAAGAAAACAAAAATAGAGAAGTTAAGGATCAAGAATAAGAGTCTCATAGAAGGCAATAGAGTGAGAATTCAAGAGCATATGAGAGCCTAGAAACCAGCATGAACATGAACCTAAGTTGCCATGCATGAAACTCCATGAACCAAGGATTTGAATTCTCTAAATAAGGACTTGTATCTCTTGTATTTTCATGTTCTATCACTTACTTGAGGACAAGCAAGATTTAAGTTTGCTGTTGTGATGCCAGAGTATCTTGGCTAGTTTCACAAGCCATTTTTAGTTTGTTTTAGAGTAGTTTCATGCATTTCTTAGGCAATAAGTAAGTATTTGGATGAGAAATTCATGCTTGTCTTGATTCAATCAAACATTGTTAATGTTGTGCATTTTCATGAGGTTTATGCAAAGAATTGTTTGATGCTATGAATGATGCATTATCTTGTGATTAAGGCAATACTTTAATTCATTTTGTTTGGTTGATGATAGGTAAGAAGAAGCTAAGAAAAGGTAAGGCAAAGAAGCAACAAGAAAGCCATGAAAGGAAGCAAAGGGAAGCAACTTTGGAGCTAAAGTTGGTGCTCCAATGTTGCTGGAAACGTCGCTCCCCACAGCCTGAAGGGGTATACTTCCAACAAGAATAACATGAGCTAAAGAGCTCCAAATGAGGTGACTTCAAAAGCATTGGAAAGTAGGAATCAAGAGCTTTCCAAGTATATATGGAACTACATGGTTGACACTAAAATTGAGGGAGAAAACTGCCCCGAAAATTGTATAAACGAACATGGTACCAACCTGTAGTAAGGCCAGCTGACCTCTGTACCTTCGATGGAGTATAACTCGAGCTGTGGAGCTCCAAATGATGCGCTTCCAACGGCGTTGAGAAGAAGAAATTCAGGGCTTTCCAACAATATATAATAGTATGGGGTGAACAGCACGTTTGAGCTTTCGAATCTGGCAATATTCTCAACGTTGGCGCAAACGTTGGTGGTCCAAAGTTGCCTCCAACGTTGCACTCCGACACCAGCGACCATGTCCCCTTCAAAGGAGCATAACTTGACTTGCATATGTCCAATTGAGGTGATTTTAGTTGGGTTCGAAAGCTGACATTCGGAGCTTTCAAACCATATATAATAGTCTATAGTGGGCATAAAATTTACAACGTTGAAAAGAGAACAAAGTGACGTCGCAAAGCTTGATTTGCAACATTCAGTTTGGAACTTGAAAATTTGGCATCCACGCGCACGCATAGGTGACACGCACGCGTGAATGTGTGAACATTGGAGGTCCAACGTTACCTCAAACGTTAGCCTCCAACGTCCATGATGAGTCCATATTTTACGATATCTTTTGGTTTGATTTGAGTGAATTTCATCACATAAACCCACATTTATTCATCCAAATAGCATGCTTTTGAGTTTTCTTCATAAATTGTGCTTAAATGTGAAAACATGCTCTTTTGTGCTTAGTTCTAGTTAATTTTATTCACTTTAATCCCATTTTGGTGTCGTGATGTATTTGTTAAGTTATTTCAGGTTTCCAAGGCAAGCATGGGTTGGATAAGTGAGGAGAAGAGCATGCAAAAGGGAAGAAACCATGAAGAAATGAGATTTGGAAAGGTGTCCATCCTGACCTCTCGGTACTAAATTGGTCATAACTTGAGCTACAGAGGTCAAAATGAGGCGGTTCCAGCAGCATTGGAAAGCTAACGTCCGAGGCTTTGATTTGATATATAATTTGCTATAGTGGACATAAGTCTACCTGTGCGTCCGCACAGGTCAGAAAATAGCAAGTGTGTGGACGCACACATCTGTGCATCCGCGCAGGTCCCTGCACGTGAGCTCATTAATTGAAAACTACTGGGGGTGATTTTTGGGCCCCCAAAACCCATTCCAACTCAGTTTTTGAAGCTATTTAAGGCCAAAGTGAAGAAGGATGATTGGGGGGCAATTAGGTTTAGTTTTTATCATGCTTTCTCTTAGTTTCTAGAGAGAGAAGCTCCCCCTCTCTCTCTAGAATTAGGGTTTTTAGCTTAGTTTCTATTAAATTTCAGCACTTTAATTCTTGTTTTAATGTAGTTTCCTTTATGTTTTTATGTTTTCTTGTCTTTATCTTCTTCGTCTCTTTTGTTATTTTCTCTTTTATGGCAATTTTCATGTTATGAACACCTTTGTTATTTTAATTCCAATTAATGCAAATTTATGTTTCCATGTCATTTATTGCTTTCTTTAGTTGTCATTGTCACTTTCTTGCTTTGGTAGTCTTAGAATTTATTTTATTATATTTTAATATTATTTTATTCTCATGCATACCAAGTGTTTGATAAAATACTTGGCTTAGTTTTTTACATAGGTTTTCTTCACTCTTGGCTTGAAGTTGTTGTCTTTGGTGATCCTTGAGTCATTGATGTCCATTCTTGTTTGATATATTAGAGTGAGTTAGTTGATTTGGTTTCCCTTGACTCTATGTGACCCCTTAGTGTTGACATAGGACTTAGGGATTGAAATTAACTATGCCTATTTGACTTATCTTCAATGTAAGGTTGACTAAGTAGGATTAACTCTTCATAATCATCATATATTTGTGGTCAATGATTAGGATAGGTAGCCTTAGCTCTCAATTGCTTGCCAAGATGCTTTCTTGCATTCGAAGTTTCCTTTCTTTGCATTTAATTGCTTTGACTTTTATTGCTTTGATGTTTAAATTCTTGCATGTTTAATTTTCATATTCTTGGTTGAGAAATTGGATGTTTGGGTGGATTGAGTTATGGATGTCCATTCTGCATTGTGTGAGAATGGTTAATTGATTTGGTTTCCATTGACGCTAGTCTTTCATTAAGTAATTAGTGAGTTGACTAGGACTTATGGATTGAGATCAATTACACCTTTGACTAATTCTCAAGGAGGATTAACTGATTTAGATTGCTTCCACACAATTGCCATGTTTGTGGTCCATAACTAGGATAGGAAACCTAGATTACCCACTTCTTGCCAAGAGTCCTTTAATTGCTTTCTTTTGATTCTTGCATGATCATTTACTTTCTTGGTATTTACATTTCTTGCTCTCTTTCCCAATTCCCTATGCTCTCTCCTTCATAGCCAATAATTGTAGATTTCATTGCAACTCCTAGGGAAGACGACCCGGGAGTTAAATACTCTCGGTTATTTTGTATTGTGACATTATTATTTGATCTTGAGAATTCATTGTTGGTTTGGACTATGCTACCAACGAATTGATGCTTGTCTTTGATTGATTCCAAACCATACAATAATTCTCATTTGTCAGTCTGTGATAAAATTTCAGAAATGGGAGTTGGGAATTTTGAATCGACGCGTACGCGTGGATGAAAAAAATGCCACTTTGCGCGTAAGCGTACAGTACGTGTACGCGTGGATGAGCATTTTTGACCCTTTTGCGCGGACGCGCAAAGCACGCGTACGCGTGAATAGCGGAACATTAGCCCTCCAACGTTGAGTCAAATGCCAATGACAGCAACAGAACTGATTTTCTCAATGTAGCGTTTGATTCAACGTTTGCCCTCAAACGTTACCACCAACGTTAAGGCCAATTTCAGTTATAAAATGGCACCCTGCAAGATATGAATGTTTAGCCATTGTCAACGTCAGCTAGAGTGATTCCTCATTGCTTCAATCAAGGCCAAGGCCCACATCCAAATACTTGATCCAATTGAAGATGAGAAGAGGGTTATAAATAGAAGAATTGTTGAAGATTGAGAGAAGCTTTCGGGAGGCCCTAAGGGGGCTCTGGGAGTTCAATGCCCTGATTCCATTTTCTGGACTTTTCTCTTTTAGTTTCTTTTGTATTTTTCTTTATTTCTTTTTGCGCTTTTCTTTCTCTATAAATTGAATTGAGCTATGACCAACTAACCCCACTTTATTGGGTTAGGGAGCTTTGTGTAAATTCAATGGATCAATACTAGTTTTCATTCATCTTCTTCTTTCTTTTCTCTTGATTTTACTAGAAAGCTTTCATTCTTCATTTAATTGGATAGTTATCTTGGGAAAGAAGCTATTCATAATTGGATCTCCTCAGAACCTTGGAAGAGGAATGAAGAGATCATGCTAGAATTGCTTTCTCACATTGGATTATATTGGGGTTTGGATGGATATAGTGACATGTAATCCTACCAACACTTTGATTTATGAATTTGTGTGGTATAATCAGTGACCAAACTTCATCTCTTCCCATGAGCACTTAAATCAAGGAATTGGGCAATTGTTCATGGTTAGAGAGATTGGTGAGCCAAGGAATTGGGATCCAATCACTTAAGATTGCCAAGGAGATCAATGAATGCATTGATTGCGGAAGAGATGAAAATGAATTTGATCCGGAGAATTATACATCTCCTAAACCCAATGATTCCCCATCTCTAATCTTACCTATTCTATTTACTTTCTGTAATCTTTAATTTCATGTTTCATTCCCAATTTTCCTTTTAATTTCTTGCAATTTAAGCTTCTTTCATTTAATTTCTAGACATTTAATTTTTTGTTCCTTTAATTTCTTGCAATTTAAGTTTCCCGCCAATTTTTACTTTCTGCAATTCACAATTAAATTCCAATCTTGCTCAACTAGCAATAATTCTCCAATTATAATTGCTCGATCTACCAATCCCTGTGGAATTCGACCTCACTCTTAGTGAGTTTTTACTTGACGACAATCCGGTGTACTTGCCGGAAGGAAATTTGTTGAGAAGCAAATTCCCGTGAATCATCTATCTTTATTGAGATTCTGGATATGCGAGATTAGGCGTAACTGCTTAAAGAGTAGGAAATACAGCAAGCGGTTTGCCTTGATCCTTGTGATTGCCAGAGAAATCCATCAATGCTACTTGATAAATGTGAAAACTTGTTTGTGTGGGCTCTTGTCCGTATTTCTGAACTTTCATTCCTTAATATGCTATTCTATTTCCTTTTCTTCTTGCTTATTGGAAGGACCGGTGCGCCGGGCCATCTTTAATGTTAATGGACAAAGACACGCTTGGCAATTTTTCCATCCACGCGTACGTGTCATGTACGCGTACGTGTCGCCATGCAACTTCACTTTCCACGCGTGCGCGTCTGCTGCGCGTGCGCGTGGGTTGATTTACTCCAAATCCTTGTTTCCTCATGCATTCTCCACTTTGTATGCTTTTCTCTTCATCTCTTCCATTCAATACTTGCCTTATGAACCTGAAATCACTCAACAAACACATCAAGGCATCGAATCGAATTGAAGTGAATTAAAATCACAAATTTAAGGGCCTAAAAAAACATGTTTTTACACTTAAGCAGAATTTAAGAGAGAATTACAAAATCATACTATTTCATTGAATAAATGTGGGAAAAGGTGATAAAAACCCCTAAAATAAGCACAAGATAAACCACAAAATTGGGATTTATCAAACCTCCCCACACTTAAACTAAGCATGTCCTCATGCTAAAATCAAGAAAGAAGCAAAGGGTATCAACATTTATTCAATGCAAACTAACTACATGCAACCTATCTATATGCAATCTATCTACATGAATGTATCTACTTAGTCAAAATAATCAATTTCCAAGAATTCATATAAGTACAAGGGCTAAAGAATTTCCAATCAAAGCAAAACCAATAATTGAATTGAATCATTGAAAGATTTTACAAACTTGCAAGAAAAGATGATCATGGGTGGAAACATGTAATTGAGCGATCGAACCCTCACCGGATGTGTATCCGCTCTAGTCGCTCAAGTGTATGGGGTTGATTCACTCAATTCTCCCCTAATCATGCTTTCCAAGATTTATTTTTCATCTAACAACCAACAATTATTTCATGCATGCATACAAATATCATGAGGACTTTCCCATAGGTTGTAATGGGGCTAGGGTTAAGGTAAGATTGTATATAATTAAGTGGACTAGAATTTGAATCTTTGATGAGCTTAAACTTCTCACGTAACTTATGACAACCTATACAATTCTAAACAAACCTAACTACCTATTCTTCACTTTTTCACACACTCATGCATTCTCTTTTGATCATCACACATATGAATTGATTATTATTGAACTTTGAACTTTGGGGCATTTTTGTCCCTTTTTTATTTTTTCTTTCTTTTTCTATTTCTATTATTATTATTATTATTATCTTATCATTTTTTTTCTTTTCAAACTAAAATATATACAAGAACATCAATGCATATGGTTTACACATGATTAATACATGAGTATGTACCCAATTCCCAAGATTTTCAACACAAATACAAAATATACTTTTATCTCTACCCAATGTTCCCAACTCCCCCAAAATCAAATGATAAACACTCTCACTAGCCTAAGCTAATCAAAGATCCAAATTAAGGACATTTATTATTTTTTACTTAGGCTTTTAATGTGCTAAAATTAAGAATAAATGGGTTAAGCATAGGCTCAAAATTGGCAAACAATGGAAGATAAAAGGTAGGCTATTTGGGTAAGTGAGCTATTTGAAACCATGGCCTCAATCAATGATTACAATCGTAGGAAGAGAATAATGCACACAAGAATGAAAATAAGTGGTTATATGATGTAACCACACAATTAAGGCCCAAAACGTACATGCTTGTATTCTTAGCTCAAAACATGATCTACAAAGTATATAATTCAAGCAAGTTCTAATTTCTTTTCAATCAATTGCGGTGCCCTATAGATAAAATCCTTGGAAAATATCATGATTTTGACTAAGCTTAATGTATACATATGTAAAATAAGAAAATGCAACTAAAAATCCTACTAGACCTAAGAGTGAAATGCAAAAGTGTTGGGATTAGAAACTTGTCACCCAAAGACATCGAATGGTCGGACGACCTCCCCACACATAAAAGTTTGCACCGTCCTCGGTGCACTCAAAGACGAGCAGGGGGGTATGGCGACTCTCCGAGTTGCCACCTTCAGCTGGTAGGTCAACTGGTGCTGCGTGTTCTTCTTCCCGCTTCCGTTTTTGCTTATGGTGCATCAACCATGAAAAATAAAATAAACATCGTAAGATCAGAAAATACAAAAGCAAGGAAGCGTGGATTGTTGGAATGAGGTGAATCACTAGAATGTAGTGAGTGAACTAGTGTGACATTGATGAAAAATAAGTGTGTGGGTTCTAAAATTGCGCGTGGTTTAGAACACACACACATTAGTATAAATAATTATGTCACAATTACACAAAAGAAAACATGCACTTCACTCATTCTAGTGTGCTTGAGATACTTTAAAATACTTGTAGGTTAAGGCAACCAAACAAGTAGTGAAGAAGCATAAAAGCATTCAAGCAAAAATCAAGCAATGGTGAAATTGGATAATGAATGGGTATCGATTGATGTGTAGGTGAACTTAATGAACCTAATGGTATAAGAAACTTACACAACAATCAATGACACCTATTGAAGTTGTTGCAACACCTAAGTGACATAGAGGTGAAACACATGGATGCTATGGAACTTAGGAAAAAGAATATAGAAGTCAAAATCAACCACATAGCAGCATGGTCCACAAAGCTGAGAAAGCTCAAAAATATGTCACTAGGTAAGCTTTCGATCTAATTCCGCACCCACACGATCTCAATGCATGAAACAGGTGCTGTGGATAAGGGTAAATCATAAACAAGCATCACCTAAAAAAATGCATTGACAATGTACAATTGCCTAACAATAGATAATGAATGGATGGTGGCCAAAACATGTAATTCAAAGAGTTAAGATGCATGAAGGCAATGTAATTAGTACTTGGTATTCAAAGGCATTAAGCATGAAAAGTTCCGAACCAAGTAACCAAATACAACCTCAACAAAGAAATCCAACAATGAAAATTAACAACAATGATGTTAAAGTAACATCCTATTAGTAATAGGCAGTAGTAAAACAGCAAACAAACTTAGTAATCTAACACTTATAATGAAAAATAAAAATTAAAAAAAATTAAACTAGTTAAATGATAACTAAAAGAAATGGTGTTAAATGGTGTTTGGTAGTGTTGGATGATGTTGAAGGGTGGAAAGAAAAGAAGAGAAAAGAGAAGAAGGAAAGAAATGGAAAGAAGAGAAGAAAAGAAGATGATTGATGCAGAGCAGGCCACACGTGCGCGTCAGTGACGCGTGCACGTGGAGTGATGAAATGGGAGCGACGCGTACGCGTGAGGTGCACGTACGCGTGACCAGCCTTGCGCAAAAGGCACAGTGCGCGCGCGCTGTTTGCGCAACTCTCGGGAAAATGGCTTGGAGGTGAAAACATACAATCCACGCGTACGCGTGGGTGACGCGTGCGCGTGGATGCTTGAAAATACTTGATTCACGCGTACGCATGATGCACGCGTGCGCGTGGGTTGGTGCCCTGTTTTTCAAAATTTTTCAATGTTTTTGCACCAAACCAAGCATTCCAAACGTCCAAACAGCTACCAAAACATCATAAAACCTTATTTAACCTATTAGACTCCCAATTAAACTCAACTAACTAAACAAAACATGAAATTAAACTAAGTTTACTAATATTTACAAAAGAGAAAAAGGAAAGAGTTTACCATGGTGGGGTGTCTCCCACCTAGCACTTTTGTTTATTGTCCTTAAGTTGGACTTATGGGGAGCTCTTCATCAAGGAGGCTTGTGCTTGAATCCATCCTTAAACATCCACCAAAGCTTGGACTTCCATTGTGCTTTGATAAACCATTATTTTATGGTTTATATTGTGTTTAATTGTGTGGTTTTATCAAATCTTTACCCACTTATTCATTAAATTAGCATGTATTTACAATTCCTTCCCAAAATTACTCCATGGTTGAAAACTTGCTTCCTAGAGACTTTTAATTATGTATTTTAATTCTCCTTTATTTCATTCGATGCCGTGATCTGTGTGTTAAGAGTTTCAGGCTTTATAGGGCACGAATGACTTGGAGATTAGAAAGGAGGCTTGCAAAAATGGAAGGAACACAAGAAATTGAGTAGATGACAAGCGAGAAGCAACGCGGACGCATGGCTCATGCGACCGCGCGAATTAGAGGAAATTGCAGTGACGCGCTCGCGTGCCTGACGCGAACGCATGGATTGGAAACTGCATAAGTGACGCGAATGCGTGGACGACGCGCACGCGTGGCAACGCAAAACGCTGGATGACGCAAACGCGTGGATGACGCGATCGCGTGACGTGCGCGATCTACAAAATCTGCAGAATTCGCTGGGGGCAATTTTGGGCCCTGTTTTGACCCAGTTTTCGGCCCAGAAAAGTAGATTAGAGCCAGGGAACATGCAGAGACGAACAACGACATTCATTCCGCATTTAATTTTAGTTTTTAGATCTGAATTTACTCCTCCTCTAGGTTTTCTCTCTACACATTCATAGTTCTTAGGATTTTTTATTTTTTATTTTTTTTTGCTTTTTGGATTGGGATATTGAGAAAAAGTTATTACCTCCGTCAAGACTTCATCATTCTAGTTTGTTTCCTTACTTGTTACTTACTCTTTCATATCCTTAATTTATTCATAGTTACTATTAAATTATTTTTAGAATTTATTAATACAAGAACTATTTTTATTTTTTTAATTGATCCTTTTGATTATTATTTATGATGTCTTTCTTTATTTCCCTTTCTTATTTCGTGAATTTTACAATCATAATGAGCGAGTAGTTCCATAACTTGATTGGGAGTTGGTTGAAAGGAGAACCTTGAGTTGGAATGTTCAAGAGTAAAATTATAATTGAGTTTAAATTTGGGTCGCCCTCTAGTCACTGACACTAGTCCTTCCCAAGGGAGAGGATTAGAACTTGTGAATAGAAACTGACTTCCAACTTGCTTAACTTTCCTTTATCTGGTAAAGGATAACTGAGCAGGCAACCTTCAATTATCAATTTGATCATGGGAAAACTCCAACAAGGATAGGACTTCCGACTAATCTACTCCCAGTCAAGGTTTTTATTTAAATTACATAAATTCTCTGATTTAATTTTCTATCTATCAAACTCAACCCCTTTTGGAAAACATCTGATTAATAAAATAGCACATCTTTCTGCAACTCGTTGGGAGACGACCTGAAATTCATACTCTCAGTATTTTAATTCTAATTTTGTGACAACCCTTCTAAATTGATAAGTGGTTTTTTAGTTGGTTAAGAACTATACTTGCAACGTATCTCTTATAATAATTTCTTAACTCGCCAATTTCTGCCACGTCAATTATTGGCGCCGTTGCCGGGGAGTTATAATAGAGTGCTAAGTTATTGATTAGAATTTATTTATTTGCATTTTATATTATTTTTGCTACTATGAGCTGGATGTTTCTTTCGTTAAATGACGCGTTCACTTCCTGATCCAAGCTTGCCAGTATTTGATCCTGAGATTGAAAGAACTATTTCACGTATATGGCAAGCTTGGCGTCGGCTAGTCCTCCCCGAGGGCGAATCTGAAACGTCACGTAAGGAAGAAACAAGCCCCCTTTCTACTGATTCGGTTGATTTACGTGCAGGTGACATGGCAGCACCTAGGAGAGTTACGATCCAGGAAGTTGGAGCCCCTGATTTTACAATGCAACCGTTTCAAGCGCATCACCCAGCGGTGGCTATAGATTTTGAAATAAAGACTGCACTGCTCAACTTGATGCCTAAGTTTCATGGCTTACCTGCTCAAGAGCCTATCAAACACCTTAGGGATTTCCAAGCAGCCTGTTCTACTGTCAGGCGTGATGGTGTAGTTGAAACTTCTATTCTATTAAAAGCCTTCCCGTTCTCTCTTGAGGGAAAGGCAAGAGAGTGGTACTACACTCAACCCGCAGCAACTGTTTCTGACTGGGATACGCTCAGAAGAGAATTTTTGGAAAAAATCTTTCCAGCTGAAGTTATTGATAAACTGGGGAAAGACTCTCTACGAATACTGGGAGCACTTCAACAATCTTCTGGAAGCATGTCCCCACCATATGATTGACAAGATAGTGTTGCTCGGTTACGTCAGACAGGGCATGAGGCCCCAAGATAAGACCACGTTGGAAAGTTCTAGCAATGGGTCTATGAAAAAGTATAAGACCACTGATGAGGCATGGCAATTGATCAGCGACTTAGCTGAATCTACTCGGAATCACAGGCAAAAACAAAGCCGGTCAAAAGCTGTTGCAGAGGTATCTTCTAGCAAGGAGACTACTGCTCTGACTCAGAGTATATGTGAAATGACCAACTTACTGAAGCAGATGCAGTTGAATCAACAACAAGCGCAGCAAAGCCAACAGTTAGTCCCACAGAGAGTGTGCGGGATCTATGCTATAGCCATTATACTGATGAATGTCCGTAGCTCCAGTAGGAAGACAACACTGTGGCAGCCACTCATAACTTCTATGACTGCCCCAACCAAGGATACAATCAAGGTAGCAGCTACAACTATGGATGGAAAAACAATTCCAACCAAGGTTGGAGAGATAATTCTAACTGGAGTTGGAGGGACAACAATAACAGAGGAGGCAGAGACAATCAAGGAAATCAGAGGTGGAATAATAACAACAACAGGCAATAGAACCAGAACCAGCCTTACAGAGCACCTCACCTGAGGCAATCCCAAGGAGCACAGCACAACCAACAACAAGTTCCGTAGATCACTCAATCTAATTCCTCTCCGAGTGACGAGGCGCTTCAATCCATTGCGCAAGGACAAAGGAACGTGGAAAGTTCACTTAATGGTCTAACATCCGCTATACAAGCTCTCATCTCTCAGCTGGGATCATCCAATACCTCAAACACTCAACATGCAAGCTCCAGTGGAATTCCTTCTCAACCCTTACCCAATCCAAAGGGTAGCATCAATGCCATCACCCTAAGGTCTGGAACCACACTGCAAGAGAGGAATCAGGAGGAGCCAATCCCGTCAGAACACGCCTCAGCTGAAGAGGTGGTGGAAGTAGAGGATGCTGAAGAGGAAGAGGACATACAAGACATGGTTGAAGAAGAAGAAGCTCAACCACAGAAAAAAGCACTAAAGGATGCAGACGCTGCAGTAAACGCCCTTCCTATTCAAAAAGGTTGAGGTAACTGTTCCCCTTTTTGATGTTATTCAGCAGGTACCTAAATACGCAAAGTTTCTAAAAGATTTATGTATACATAAAGAAAAAATTAATGAATTAGAAACTATTCCTTTAGGTAGTTCTATATCTGCTTTAATGGGAGGTATACCTGAAAAATGTAGTGATCCAGGTCCATGCATGGTTAATTGTAATATTGGAGGTGTGATATTTTCTGACTGCATGTGTGATTTAGGAGCATGTGTTAGTATAATGACTTTGTCTATATATGATACTTCGAGGCTCCCTCCCTTAAAAAGGTCGGCAGCTCGTTTTGTTAGCAGATAAAAGCATTATTACAGTGGTTGGAATTGCTGAAGATGTATTAGTGAGCATTAAGGGGCTCACATTTCCCATTGACTTATATATCCTGGAAACGCCCCCTAATGACTCAGGAAGGCCATCATCAATCCTGCTTGGAAGACCATTCCTGAAGACTTCAAAGTTCAAGCTGGACATATTTTCCGGAACTTATTCTTTTAAAATAGATGGCAGAATAGTGAAGTTCAGTTTAAATGGAGCTGTAAAGCACCCTCCAGATGATCTTTCTATCTTCCAGTGTGACATCATAGATGAAACCGTGGCTGAAGTTCACCAGGAGGAATTAGAAGAGAAGTACACAGGACAAGGTCCAAGTGTGGGGACACTTTCAGAGGACAATGAGGGCACTTTGCCATTATCACCAGCTCCGGATGATCCAGAGCCTGGCCATGAGCAGAAATTAGAATTAAAGCCCCTCCCTCCACACATCAAGTATGCTTACCTTGAGGACAAACAGAAGTTTCCGGTTATTATTGCAAGGGAACTCACTCCCCAATAAGAAGAACAACTACTCAGTGTACTGAGGAAACACAAGAAAGCAATTGGATGGAGCCTGGCGGATATAGTAGGCATCATCCCTCAAGTTTGTGAGCACAGAATATTCCTAGAAGAGGAAGAAAAGCCTGTCCGTCAACCTCAGAGAAGACTGAATCCCATCATCCTAGAAGTTGTCAAGAAAGAAGTGACGAGGCTACTTGAAGCAGATATCATTTACCCCATCTCAGATAGCGAATGGGTCAGTCCAGTACAAGTGGTGCCCAAGAAGTCTGGAATCACAACAGTAAGAAATGAGCATGGAGAGCTTCTGACAACTAGAGTGCAGAATTCATGGAGAGTTTGCATTGACTATAGACGTCTCAACCAAGCCACTCACAAGGATCATTACCCTTTGCCATTCATTGATCAGATGCTTGATCGCCTATCAGGTAAATCCCATTATTATTTTTTAGATGGTTATACAGGCTATTTTCAAATCCATATAACTCCTGAAGATTAGGAAAAGACTACTTTTACATGTCCTTTTGGAACTTATGCTTATAAGAGAATGCCCTTTGGCTTATGCAATGCACCAGCTACTTTCCAAAGGTGCATGATGAGTCTTTTCTCCGACCTTATTGAGAACTGTATGGAGGTTTTTATAGATGATTTTAGCGTTTATGGTGATTTATTTAGTCTTTGCTTGGATAGTTTATCTAGAGTATTAGATAGATATGTCAGTAGAACCTTGTATTGAATTTTGAAAAATGTCACTGTATGGTAAAATAAGGGATTGTACTAGGACATGTTGTGTCTAATACTGGCATTTCTATAGATCCAGCAAAGGTGGATGTTATTTCTAGTTTACCTTACCCCTCCTCTGTGAGGGAAGTCCGTTCGGTCCTTGGCCATGCAGGTTTTTACCGAAGATTCATTAAGGACTTCAGTAAGGTAGTACTACCCTTATCCAGACTACTGCAGAAAGATATTGAGTTCGAGTTCAGTGAGGATTGCAAACAAGCGTTTGATAAGCTGAAGACCGCCCTGACTCAAGCTCCAATTGTGAGAGGACCAGATTGGAGTCAGCCATCTGAAATCATGTGCGATGCTTCCAACCATGCAGTAGGAGCAGCGCTGGCTCAGCGTGAAGGTAAGGATCCTTTTGTAATTGTTTATGCGTCTAAGACTTTAGACACCGCTCAGTCTAATTACACTACTACTGAGAAAGAGCTTCTGGCTATTATTTTTGCTCTGGATAAATTCTGAGCCTATTTACTTGGTGCTAAAGTAGTAGTGTACTCAGACCACACAGCTCTAAAGTATTTATTAGCTAAAAAAAAGTCCAAACCAAGGCTTATACATTGGATACTGCTACTACAAGAATTTGATTTAGAAATTAAGGACAGGAGTGGTAACCAGAATCTAGTGGCAGACTAATTGAGTCTCCTTGAGCACATTAGGGATGAATCCACCCCTATAGATGATAATTTCCCATTTGATAACCTGCAAGCAGTATCTGAAGTAGTCCCTTGGTATGCACCTTTAGCTAATTTTCTAGTTAGCCGCACTTTTCCTCCAAACTTTACTAAGCATCAAAGAGACAAGCTGAAAAGCGAGTCCAAATATTATATATGCGATGGCCCATATTTATGGAGATGTGGCGCTGACCAGGTAATTAGATGGTGTGTGCCTCAATCAGAATTCCAGTCCATTTTAGAGGCCTGCTACTCATCTGAGAGTGGGGACATTTTGGCCCTCAAAGAATAGCTAGAAAAATTTTAGTCTGTGGATTCTGGTGGTCTACACTTTTTAAAGACGCTGCTGAATTTTGTAAATCTTATTCCCCATGCCAAAGGTTTGGTAATATATCCAAGAGGGATGAGATGCCTCAACAGACTATGCTTTTCTATGAAATTTTTTATGTTTGGGGCATTGACTTCATGGGTCCATTTCCAAATTCTAATGGTTATTTCTATATATTGTTAGCTGTAGACTACGTTTCTAAATGGGTGGAAGCAATTCCTACCGCACTGATGATGCTAACACTGTTGTTTCCTTTGTTAGAACCCATATTATTTGTCGCTTTGGATCACCATGAGCAATCGTGAGCGATCAAGGCACCCATTTCTGTAACAGGAGACTAACAGGATTACTGAAAAAGCATAGGATAGTTCATAAAGTGGCAACAGCCTACCATCCCCAGACTAATGGGCAAGCTGAGGTATCTAATAGAGAGATAAAGAGTATATTACAGAAGATAGTCAAACCTCATAGAAGAGACTGGAGCACCAGGCTACAAGATGCACTTTGGGCATACAAAACAGCATACAAGACACCCATTGGGATGAGTCCCTTCCGCTTAGTTTATGGAAAAGCCTGTCACCTCCCAGTTGAGGTAGAGCACAAAGCCTTTTGGGCAGTAAAAGAGTGCAATATGGATTTTGAGAAGGCCAGAACTGAGAGAAAGTTGCAACTACAAGAATTAGAGAGCCTGCGCCTAGAAGCTTATGAGAACTCAAGGCTGTACAAGGAAAAGATGAAGGTTGTGCATGATAAGCACATCAAGAGGAGAGAGTTCAAACCTGGGGACTTTGTCCTCCTTTACAACTCTAGACTGAGGCTCATGCCAGACAAGTTGAGATCAAGATGGGAAGGTCCATATAGAGTAGAGAAGGCTGAGCCATACAGAGATTTCCACCTAAGTCATCCTTCAAGCTCTGAATTCATCAAAGTTAATGGACATCGCTTAAAGCTATATCATGGTGAGAAGGCGACGAAAACCAAGGAGCTAGAGATCTTCATCTTGGAGGATCCACACACAGCAGAAGACTGAGCTAGTGGAGCGTCCAACTTAAAGATGTTAAAGCAAAGTGCTGGGTGGGAGACAACCCACCGTGGTATGATCGTTTCTTTCTTTTATTTCTTTATTTCCTTTCTCAATAACTCTTCAGTACTAGTGCCTATAGTTTACATCTTCATTTACACATTGCATAAAAAAAGGGCAAGTAAGAAAGAAAACTAAATCGAACAGAAAGTCACGCGAGAGTGTGGCTGGAGACGTGCCTTAAGCACAGATTGATCCACGCGACCGCGTTGCTGACGCATCCGCGTCATGTGGGAAAAATGCCTCCCATGCATCCACGTCACCCACGTGGACGTGTGACCTGAATATCGACATAAGAAAGTGTGCATGGCCGAAAGTTGTGTTGGAGTGGGGCTGGACTGGCGCTAGACGCACAAGCCTTACCAAGCAAACGTGTTCCCCACGCGTCCGCGTCGTATTCTAATATTGGCCACCCACGCGATTGCGTCCACCACACGAACGCGTCACCTTGGAATTTGGCAACAATGAGTTTCGAACAGAGAGTTGTGCGAGCGCGAGGCTGCCCTCGCGCTAGTAGCATCGAATGAGTCACGCGTCCGCGTGACCGACGCGACCGCGTCGATTCATATAAGTGCGATCCGCGCGAACGCGTTCCCCACGCGTCCGGGTCGCTTGCGCCGCACAGCTTATCCTAATCTGCCAAAATATCTTATCTTTCTATTCCCCAAATCCTACTTTTTCTTTTCCCTTCTTATTTCTTTCTTCCTATTTCTTCCTTCTTCCCTCTTTCTCACTTTCTACTTTCTTTCTCTCTCACCACCATTATCAAGGTTTTTCTTTTCTTCTTCCCTCCCTACTTTTCTATTCTTTTTCTTATTTTTATGTTTTCTTCTTCTTTTCTTTTTCTTTTCACTTTCCTTATCCATGTTTTCTTTTTTTTCTTTTTCTTTTAATTAGTGTTGGAAATTTATTTGGGTCATTGTTTCTTATGATATTCTTGTGGATTATTGCAAAATTGTTTGGCAATTATATATTAATTTTTAAGGGTTGGTTGTATGTTCAATTCAATACTTTCAGTAGCTTCTTTACCATGCATGCTATGTGTTTGTGAAAACGCCCATATGGCATTGTACACCATTTTGAGATTTCTTTTAATCTACTACTCTAATTGCTTGCTTTTCACAAAAACCCTTCTTTTATTTTATTATTTAAATATAATTGTTATTACAAACAGGTTATTAGTTTGAAAGGCTTAGTAATCTAACTTGAACATTGAATGCTTGATCTATGCTACTCATACCTTTGCCTACATGCCAATAAATACCTTGTATTTAATTGTCATCATGTGCACTTGCTATATTTCTGTTGATGATTTTTCACATGTAGTCATGACCATGTGTTAACATCATTCATCTTTTAATGTGCATTGATTACCACCTTTCCCATTCTCTTCCTCGCTCTAACCCTTGACATTTTAACATACTTTCTCTTTTCTTTCTTTTAGGATAGCCACCAAAAAAGGCAAAGCGAAAGTTACTCCCAAACCACCAGCAAGAAGAGGAACAAAAAGAGCTTTAGTAGCAGAGCCATCTTCAACTGCAGTTAAGCCCTCAACAAAAAGAATTAAGAGGATTATAAAGGTTGATGAAAAAGAGAAAGCTTTCCCAGCAAAGGACACTGCGCGATTTACCAATCACTACTGTGAACAGATGTTCCCCATACTGGCAGAAAGGAGTTACAACCATGAATACCTTCTTATCCTCCCGACCCATATTGCTGAATTTGTTGAGCCGCAAATTGAAAGAAGACAATGGAGTTTCCTACAGAGACAGCCACGGCAGGTTAATATTTCTTGGGTAATCGAGTTCTACTCTAATTTTCACCTGCCAACCTTGCAGTCTGTCTATGTCCGCCAGAAGCAAGTTCCCATTATAGAAGAGGCCATTCAGTGAGCTTTACATATTCCCCCTACTCCAGAAGGACTGGACGCATTTCAAGAGGCCGCACTCAAGCGCCAGATGTACGAATTTGACTGGGACACTGTTCTTAGAGTTACCGTACTACCTGGCAGCAGATGGATCTACGGATACCATCGTTCCTGCCCTAAGGGAATATCGGCTTCCGCACTTACCTTGGAGGCTCACGTATGGGCACAGATTATGTTCCATTACGTCTTTCCGAGCACCCACAAGTCCTCTTTCACTGCAGACATGGCCGTTCTACTATGGTGCATCCTTACAAACCAGTCTCTGAACCTACCAAGACACATCCAGAATGCTATGGGACACGTACAAATTGCGGGCAACTTACCTTTTCCCGCCTTGGTTTAGATCTCGTCTCAGCAGTTGGAGTCTCCTACAGAGCTAGAGACACCAAAGCCATGCTCCCACGGGATGATCAGTACGTCCCTAACGGGAAATATATCAGACTTCCAGTAGCCACTACAAGCCAGCCTACTGAACCGGCTGAAGACATTCCTCCATCAACACCACAAGCACCTACAACAAACCAACTGCTCCATTAGATACTTGAGAGGTTGGATCGGCAGGAACACAAAGCAAAGCTAAGAGAGCGCCGTAACAAACGCCAATTCACATACCTCAAGGAGCTACTTATGGGAAAATACAAAGACCCAAACACCCCGGACTCCACTTCATTTACCAACACAGGGAGCCATGACGGTCCCGACTGTGGAGATACTGCTACCAACCCACCTTTGTTCCTGACAGATGGCACCGAGGACGGTGCAAAGCCTTAAGTGTGGGGAGGTCGGTCAGTACCTGACTTCCGGAGGTAATTTCTCTTTCCTAACACCAATAAAATAGGATATTTAGTTAGTTTTTCTTTTGTAGAATAGGATAAATTGCATTGTAATAGTTTAGTTGCATGCATGTTCTACTTGATTGAAAAGATAATAAGTTTCTTCTAAGACTCTATTTTTAGAACAAAATTTCACTAATTTTAATCAAAACTTTTATGTTAAATTTGCTTGAAGTTGTATTTGGAATATGGTTTTTGAGCTAAAGAACACACAACCTGTGAGACTTTGAGCCTAAATACATGGTTACATTATTTAACCGTAATTATTTTATTCTGGTGTGTTTACTTCTCTATGATTGTAATCTATATTTTGTTTCATCCTATATGTCCAATGTTTAATATATTTATATGCTTGCATATGATTAAGGCCATTATTTGTTTAGCTCACTTATCCCAAATAAGCCTACCCTTTCAATTACCTTTGTTAGCCACTTTGAGCCTTTAAATCCCATTTGTTCTTTATTTTACCACATCACCAGCCTTAAGCGGAAAAACAATTATATATCCCAATTAATTCTTTGGTTAGCTTGAGATAGAATTGTGTGTTAATTGAGTATGGGAAGATTGTGGGAACAAAAGGTAATAATGGAATGTGTTAATTAAAATTCTATGTGCATTGATAAGCTGTGTTTATTTTAATGTTAAAAAAAAAACAAAAATATTCAATAATTAATAAGGGGACAAAAATGACCCCAATGCTAAGTTAAAATTCAAGGATCAATGCATATACGATAAAATCAAAATAAAAATTGATACATAAGTAAGGAATGTGAAAGGGAAATTTTGGGTAGCTAGGTATGAAATTTAAGTTATATAGAATATATATATATGTGTGTTAGGTGAAAGCTTGGGTTAATTAAAGATTCAATTTATAAGCTTACTTAGCTATATATGTACCCTTACCCTTACCTTAGCCCTATTACAACCTTGAAAAGACCACATGATGTTTGCATTGGTACATTAAATGTTGTTGATTGGTTAGGTGAAGAACAAAAATTAGGAATCATGATTAGAGAGGGATAGAGTGATTACCCTATACACTAGAGAGATTAGAGCGTACATACATCATCAGTGAGGGTTCAATGCTTAAATTCTATGTTCCCTGCTTTCATGCAGTGACGCGGCCGCATGGCTCACGCGACCGTGCGGATTGGGATAGCATAAGTGACGCGGAGGCGTGGATGACGTGTCCGCGTGGAGAAGCAAAACGCCGAATGACGCATCCGCATGAATGACGCGATCGCGTGACGTGCGCGATCTACATAATTTGCAGAATCGCTGGGGACGATTTCGGGCCCTATTTTGACCCAGTTTTCGGCCCAAAAAGCAGACTAGAGCCAGAGAACATGCAGAGACTAAGAACAACATTCATTCTAGATAGTTTTAGTTTTTGGAGATCTAGTTTTGCTCTCTTCTAGGTTTTCTCTCTACACATTCATAGTTCTTAGGATTTTTATTTCTATTGCTTTTTGCATTGGGATATTGAGAAGCGTTATCACCTCATCAAGACTTCGTCAATCTAGTTCGTTTTCTTTACTTGGCTTTACTCTCCCATGTCCCTTAATTTACTTCAATCTTACTATTGGATTATTTCAGAATTTATTAATATAAGAGTTACTTTTATTTTTAGTTGATTCCTTTGAGTTTTATTTATTATGTCTTTCTTTAATTCCCTTTTCTATGTTATGAATTCCACATTCACAATGAGCGAGTAGTTCCCTAACTTGATGGGGAGTTGATTGAAAGGAACCCTTGAGTTGGAGTGCTCAAAGGAGAAATTGTAATTGGGTTTATTATTGGTTTGCTCTCTAGTCACTAACGCCAGTCCTTCCAAGTAAGCGGATTGGGACTTGTGAATAGAAACAGTATTCCAACTTGTTTGACTTTCCCTTACCTAGTAAGGGATAACTAAACAGAACAACCCCAATTATCAATTAATCTTGAAAGTACTGCAACAAGAATAGGGCTTCCAACTAATCTACTCCCAGTCAAGGCTTTTATTTAATTTACATTAATTCTCTGATTTAATTAACTGTCATTCAACTCAAATCTTTTTGAAAACCATATGACTAATAAAATAGCACACTTTCCTGTAACTCATTGGGAGACGACCTGGGATTCATACTCCCAGTATTTTAATTTTAATTTCTGTGACACCCTTTTTAAATTGATAAGCGGATTTCTGGTTGGTTGAGAACTATACTTGCAACGCATATCTTATAACAATTCTTAACTCGCCAATTTCTGCCACGTTAATGACCATGTGTTAACGTCATTCTTCTTTATTGTGCATTGATTACCACCTTTCCCACTCTCTTTCTTGCTCTAACCCTTAGCTTTAAAAGTTACTTTCCTTTTCCCTTTTCAGGATGGCCACCAAGAAGGGTAAAGAGAAAGCTACTCCCAAACCACCGGCAAGGAAAGGAACAAAAGGAGCCCCAGCTAAGGAACCACAACCCCCATCCACTTGCACATCTTAGCATGCACCGAGGACAGTGCAATCTTTAAGTGTGGGAGGTCGATACCGACTTCCAGGGGTTAGTTACCTTCTTTTCAACACCAATACTCTATTTTCTTTGTTTGTTCATTGTTGTATTTGCATATTTGATTGTATATTTGTTTGATTTTATGCATTTAGTTACTACTTGGTTGAAGTAATATTTTCTTTTTCAAGAAAATTTTATAGTATTTCACTAATTTAAATTAAAAATTTTGTGTTAAACTTGTTTGAAGTTGTATTTGGAACATGGTTTTTGAGCCAGAGAACACACAACCTGTGAGACTTGAGCTTAATTACATGGTTACATTATTTAACCATAAATATTTTATTCTTGTGTGTTTTCTTCTCTATAATTGCAATTTTTACTTTGTTCCACTTTATATGTCCATTATTTATTCTATTTACATACTTGCATATGATTGAGGCCATTATTTATTATTAGCTCACTTATGCCAAATAAGCCTACCTTTTACATCACCCTTGTTAGCCACTTTGAATTTTTTAACCCCCTTCTATTTCATAACCACATTACTAGCCTTAAGTAGAAAAACAAAATAAAAATTCCAAGTTGAATCCTTGGTTAGCTTAAGATAGATGTTGTGTATAATTTAAGTGTGGGGAATTTTATGGGAACATGGGATGATATGAAAAAGTAGGGAATTAAATTGAATGAGTTATTTAAAAATTTGGAAAGCATGCTCATGTGAAATCAAAATAATTAAATTACCATGTGCATTGAAATAAAAAAAAATATTAAGTAATTAAATAAGGGGATACAAAAAAAAAGAAGAGAAGAAAAATAATATTACCCCAAATGCAAAATAAAAAGAATCAATGCACATGGGACAAAATTCAAAAATAAGTTTGATACATGAGCATGTAATACAAAAGTGGAAAAAATTTGGGTAGCTAGGTAAAGTATTTTAAAATTGTATAAAGTATGTATATGTTAGGTGAGATCTTAGACTAATCAAGGATTCACTTTATAAAGCTCACTTGGCCATACATATATCCTTACCTTTACCTCAGCCCCATTACAACCCTAAAAAGATCTCATGATGTTTGCATCGGTACAGTAAATATTTGTTGATTGGTTAGATGAAGAACAAAGTTTAGAAAGCATGATCAGAGAAGAGTAGAGTGAATTACCCTATACACTTGAGAGACTAGAGTGATATACACTACCAGTGAGGGTTCAATGCTTGATTCTATGTTCCCTGCTTTCATTAGCTATCTTCGTACAAGTTTACTTGTCTTTTATTGTATGATTTGAATTAGTGAAATCTGATTTTTGTTTGTCTTGAAGAGCTTATTTACTTTTAACCAAGTAGGTAGAAACATTTTGCATGTAGTTGCATTCACATAGATAGGTTGCATTGCATACTCTCTATCATTCCTCTTCACTCCTTTATAGCTTCTCTTGAGCTTAGCATGAGGACATGCTAATGTTTAAGTGTGGGGAGGTTGATAAACCACTATTTTATGGTTTATCTTGTGCTTAATTGAGTGGTTTTTATTAACTCTTTACCCACTTATTCATACTATTTGCATGGTTTTACAATTCCTTCCCAGAATTTGTGCTATGATTGAAAACATGCTTCTTTGGCCATATATTTGCTAATATGAAATCCTCTCTTATTATCATTAGATGCTTTGATATGTGCGTTAAGTGATTTCAGGATTTACAGGACAGGAATGGCTTGGAGGATGGAAAGAAAGCATACAAAAGTGGAAGGAATACAAGAAGTTGAAGGAACTACAAAGCTATCAGCCTGACCCTCTCGCACTAAAACTGTCATAACTTGAGCTATAGAGGTCCAAACGATGCGGTTCTAGTTGCGTTGGAAAGCTAACGTCCGGGGCTTCGATTTGATATATAATATCCTATAGTTGCTCTGACGCTAAGCGACGCGAACGCATGCTCCACACGGACGCATTGCAGTGACGAAAATCAGCGTGGCAGATTTCTTCTCCAGCGATTTCTGGGCTGTTTTCGACCTAGTTTTCGGCCCAGAAAACACAGATTAGAGGCTATAAAGTGGGGGAATCCATTCATTCATAATCATCAGCTCATAATTCATAATCTTAGGTTTTGATGTAGTTTTAGAGAGAGAGGTTCTCTCATCTCTCTTAGGATTAGTATTTAGGATTTCTCTTAATTTTATGATTGCTTCTCAATCCCAGGTTCAATGTTCTTCTACTTTTATTTATTCTATTATTTTATTTTAGTTTGTTAATGTTGGTTTATGAACTCCATGTTAGATTTGAATTTATGTTTAATGTAATTTGATGTGTTTCAGATTTATGATTGCTTTATTCTATTTATGATGTTTTCAATTTAATTCAGAATTTTCCCTTTTGGCTTTGGTTAAATAATTGGTGACGCTTGAGTTATCAAACTCGAGGTGTTGACTGAAAATTGGAATTCTTCAAGAATTAATTCGAGTTCCACTAACTCTAGCCTTTCCCAAGGAAAGACTAGGACTTGAGGATTCAAATTAATTCATCCACTTAACTTACCTTCATAGTTAGAGGTTAACAAAGTGGGAGAAAAATCCAATTCTCATCATAATTGATAAGGATAACTAGGATATGACTTCCAGTTCTCATACCTTGCCAAGAGTTTATTTTATAGTTATTTATTTATTTTACTTGTCATTTAAATTACCGTTCCTTACTTTCAAAACCTCCAATTTACAAGACTCATAACCAATAATAAGAACACCTCCCTGTAATTCCTTGAGAAGACGATCCGAGGTTTAAATTCTTTGGTTATCAATTTATTAAGGGGTTTGTTACTTGTGATCCCGTTTGTAAGAAAGAATGATTGCTTGGTTTAGAAACTATACTTGCAACGGAAATTTATTCTGAATTCTGAACCGTCAATCATTCATTCTTTATGACTTCAGATTGGTTGCTAGTTGGGAGTATAGAACGCCCAATGAAATCCAGCCAACCTCTAGCAACTGGTTTGAGATCTCCTGTCTTTAGCTGGTTTGGGACACCTTTTGAATTAGTAATCCACTTGGTTCCAGGGAGGCATATGTCCTCTAGAACTTAATCTAGCCTTTTATCCTTGGTCATTCTCCTATTAAAGGACTCTGGATCATCTTGTAGTTGAGGAAGTTTGAGAACTTCTCTCACTTTATCAAAGTGGAAGTAAATAATCTTCCCTCTGATAATAGTCCAAAAGGAGTAGAAAGCAGTTCCCTCTAATCTTTGCTTCTCTATCATCCACAGATTTGCATAGAATTCCTGGATCATGTTTCTTCCAACATGTATCTCAGGATTAGCCAGGACTTCCCAGTCCCTATTTTGAATCTGTTCTTGGATCTCCAGGTATTCATCTTCTTTTAGATTGAACTTAACTTCCGGGATCACTGATCTTCTGCACACGATTTTGAAGTAATGGTCTGCATGTTCTTTGGTGCAGAAATTCTCATGCATCTAAAGTGGCTTTGGGTTACTTTTTTTCTTGCCTCTTGAAGTGGTTTATCTTTCTTTGGGAGCCATGAGATTCGTTTGTTTTGGCTCAGGGATCACGGAAATCACACCAAACTTAGAGATTTGCTTGTCCTCAAGTAAAAATAAATAAAGAAAAGATAAATAGAAGGAGAGAAGGATTTGAATGATGGTTAAAGGGGATGGCCGAATGTAGATTTAAAAGGGAGGGGGGAATGGAGTCAAATTTTTAGAAAAAGATATGATTGAAAGATATGATTGATAAAAGATAAACATGATATGAAAAAGATAAGATTTTTTTCAAAATTTAAAAGATATGAAAAAGATATGAGGAAGTTAAATCTAAATTTTTGTTTATGCATCTAAGAAATAAAAGATAATATGAATGAGTTAAAAAGATTTGAAAAGAAATTGGAAAGATGAATGAGTTTTGAAAAAGAATTGAAAAGCATTGAAAAAGAATTAAAAAGAATTTATAAGATTGTTAATTTTTGGGAATGGAAATTAAAAAAATGAATGTTTATAATATTTGGATGCAGAAAATCTTGAATTAAAACATGAAAATTCGAAAAAAATTGAATTGGAAACGAAATTACCTTCCCCTTGCTGTTCTGGCGTTAAACACCCATAATGATACCTATTCTGGCGTTTAACGCCCATCTGGTGGCCATTTTGGGCGTTTAACGCCCAGCCAGGCACCCTGGATGGCGTTAAACGCCAGAAATTCTTTGTTACTGGGCTTTTTTCTGAATGCCTAGGATGCTGCTGTTTCTGGCGTTAAATGCCCAGAATGCTGCCTATTTTGGCGTTTAACACCCATAATGATACCTTTTCTGTCATTAAACGCCCAGAATGGTAGCCATTCTGGCGTTTAACGTCCAAAATACCCCTTTACTGGCGTTTTGACGCTACTGAGCTCTTTTTCTCTGTGATTCCTCTGCTATACATCTTGAACCTCCGTTTTCCTGACTTATTCACTGAAATGCATTAGCTAACATGAGTAACAAAATTAAATAGACTTATATAATTGTTATAAACATCTAATATTTTATAATGGCTGGGTTGCCTCCCAGCAAGCGCTTTTTTACTGTCTTTAGCTGGACTTTACTGAGCTTTTAATTTAGTTTCAGTTTTGAGCATTCTTGCTCAATATTACCTTCAAGATAATGTTTGATTCTCAGTCCATTAACAATGAACCTTTTGTCAAAATTAACATCTTGAAGCTCTACATAACCATATGGTAACACACTTGTAATCACATATGGTCCCTTCCACCGAGATTTCAATTTCCCAAGGAATAATCTGAGCCTAGAGTTAAACAGCAGAACCTTCTATCCTGGCTTAAAGACTCTAGATGACAGCTTTCTGTCATGCCATCTTTTTGCTTTCTCCTTGTAAATTTTAGCATTTTCGAAAGCATTGAGTCTGAACTCCTCCAGCTCATTCAACTGGAATAATCTCTTTTCTCCAGCTACCTTAGCATCAAGGTTTAAGAACATGGTTGCCCAGTAGGCCTTGTGTTCCAGTTCTACTGGCAGATGACAGGCTTTTCCATACACAAGCTGGTATGGAGAGGTCCCTATCAGAGTCTTGAATGCGTTTCTGTATGCCCACAGAGCATCATCCAGGCTTCTTTCCCAATCCCTTCTATGGGTACTTACAGTCCGTTTCAGGATTCATTTTAGTTCTCTATTCGAGACTTCAGCCTGCCCATTAATCTATGGATGATATGGAGTGGCCACTTTATGGTTAATTCTATATCGGACCAGAGCAGAGTCAAGCTGTTTATTGCAGAAATGAGTGCCTCCATCACTGATCATTATCCTAGGGACACCGAACCTGCTGAAGATATGCTTTTGGAGGAATTTCATCACTGTCTTAACATCATTAGTGAGTGTTGCAATTGCCTCTACCAATTTAGATACATAGTTTACTGCCACCATAATATAAGTGTTTGAATATGATGGTGGGAAAGGCCCCATGAAGTCAATACCCCATACATCAAACAACTCAATCTCTAAGATCCCTTGCTGAGGTATGGCATAACTGTGAGGCAGATTACCAGCTCTCTGGTAACTGTCACAGTTACGTACAAACTCTCGGGAGTCTCTATAGAGAGTAGGCCAGTAGAAGCCACATTGGAGGACCCTTGTGGCTGTTCGCTCACCTCCGAAATGTCCTCCATATTATGATCCATGGAAATGCCAGAGGATCTTTTGTGCCTCTTCTCTAGGCACACATCTACGGATTACTCCGCCTGCACACCTCTTAAAGAGATATGGTTCATCCCACAAGTAGTACTTTGCATCAGAAATCAATTTTTTTGTTTGCTGCTTACTGTATTCTTTGGGTATGAAACTCACAGCTTTATAGTTTGCAATGTCTGCAAACCACAGTACTTCCTGAATGGCAAAGAGTTGCTCATCCAAGAAGGTTTTAGAGATCTTATTAGGAGGGAGGGACGCTCCTACTACTGGTTCTATCTGGGATAGGTGATCAGCTACTTGGTTTTTTGTCCCTTTTCTGTCTCTTATTTCTATATCAAACTCTTGCAGAAGCAACACCCATCTTATGAGTCTAGGTTTTAAATCCTGCTTTGTGAGGAGATATTTTAGAGCAGCATGGTCAGTGTACACAATCACTTTTGATCCTACTAAATAAGATCCAAACTTGTCAATGGCATAAACAACTACAAGCAACTCCTTTTCTGTGGTTGTGTAATTCTTCCGTACGTCATTTAAAACACGGCTAGCATAATAAATGACATGCAGAAGCTTGTCATGCCTCTATCCCAATACTGCACCAATGGCATGGTCACTGGTATCACACATTAGTTCGAATGGTAATGTCCAATCTGGTGCAGAAATGACTAGTGCTGTGACTAGCTTATCTTTCAGAGTTTCAAACGCCTGCAGAGACTCTGTGTCAAAGACAAATGGCGTGTCAGCAGCTAGCAGATTGCTCAGAGGTTTTACAATTTTTGAAAAATCCTTTATAAACCTCCTTTAGAATCATGCATGCCCCAGAAAGCTTCTAATTGCCTTAACATTGGTAGGTGGTGGTAATTTTTCAATTACCTCTACCTTAGCTTGATCCACCTCTATTCCCTTGTTCAAAATTTTGTGCCCAAGGACAATTCCTTCAGTCACCGTAAAGTTAAATTTCTCCCAGTTTAAAACCAGGTTAGTCTCTTGGCACCTTTTTAGAACAAGTGCTAGATGGTCAAGACAGGAGCTGAATGAGTCTCCAAATACTGAGAAGTCATCCATGAAGACTTCCAGAAATTTCTCTACCATATCAAAGAAAATAGAGAGCATGCACCTCTGAAAGGTTACAGGTGCATTACACAGACCAAATGGCATCCTTCTGTAGGCAAATACTCCAGATGGACATGTGAATGCTGTTTTTTCTTGGTCCAGAGGATCTACTGTAATTTGGTTGTAACCTAAATAGCCATCCAAAAAGCAGTAGTATTCATGGCCTGCTAGTCTCTCTAGCATCTAGTCTATGAATGGTAAAGGAAAATGATCCTTCCTGGTGACTGTATTGAGCTTTCTATAGTTAATACACATACGTGGTGCACAAAATTGTGATCACACTTTTCACAACTCCGCACAACTAACCAGCAAGTGCACTGGGTCATCCAAGTAATACCTTACGTGAGTAAGGGTCGATCCCACGGAGATTGTCGGCTTGAAGCAAGCTATGGTCATCTTGTAAATTTTAGTCAGGCGGATTCAAATGGTTATGAGGTTTTGATAATTAAAGGATAAATAAAACATAAAATAAAATAAGATACTTATGTGATTCATTGGTGGGAATTTCAGATAAGCGTTTGGAGATGCTTTATTGCCTCTGAACCTCTGAACCTCTCGGATGAAAAATATCAGGTACGATCTCTGCACGGCTAATCAACTGTCAGATTTCTTGCCTCGGATGAAAAATACCAAGTACAGCTACTGCACGGCTAATCATCTTTCAGTTCTCACTAGCGTCGGAATAGGATCTCTCTATCTTTTTGCATGTTGTCACTGCGCCCAACATTCGCAAGTTTGAAGCTCGTCACAATCATTCCTTCCCAGATCCTACTAGGAATACCACAGACAAGGTTTAGACTTTCCGGATCTCAGGAATGCTACCAATTGGTTCTAGCCTATACCACGAAGGTTCTAATCATGGATTTGGATGCTCTGTTGTCAGGAGAGATGATGCAAATCGTGAATTAGATACCCAAGAGAATATACTCTGGCTATCATCCAATGACTACGTTGAACATCATGTAGACCGCTTGTGGTTGTCAGGCACACAGATCTTGGCTAAGCGAGTAACGAAGATAGTGGGTGATTGTCACGGGTCACCCCTTCATTCTGACTTAACTGAATTAAGTACGAGAGTATATCTTGGAGAAGAAGTAGGCGTGAATTGAAAGAAAAATAATAGTACTTACATTAATTCATGAAGAACAGCAGAGCTCCACACCTTAATCTATGAGGTGTAAAAACTCTACCGTAGAAAATACATAAGAGAAAAGAGGTCTAGGAGTGGCCGTGAGGCCAGCCTCCAAATGTGAACAATGATTCCAAAGATGATAGTCTGATAGTCTTTCTGAATATAATAGTAAAAAAATGCTATTTATACTAACTAGTTACTAGGGTTTACAGAAAATAAGTAACTAAGTGCAGATAGTGCAGAAATCCACTCTCGGGACCCACTTGGTGTGTGCTTGGGCTGAGCATTGAAGCTTTCACGTGCATAGGCCATTCTTGGAGTTAAATGCCAGCTTGGGTGCCAGTTTGGGCGTTTAACTCCAGTTTGGGTGCCAGTTCTGGCGTTTTACGCCAGAAAAGGGTATCTGGTGGGCGTTTGAACGCCAGTTTGGGCCATCTAATCTCAGGCAAAGTAAGAACTATTATATATTTATGGAAAGCGCAAGATGTCTACTTTCCAACGCAATTTAGATCACGCCAATTGGGCTTTTATAGCTCCAGAAAATCTACTTCTAGTGCAGGAGGGTCAGAATCCAACAACATCTGCAGTCCTTTCTCCGCCTCTGAATCAGACTTTTGCTCAGATCCCTCAATTTCAGCCAGAAAATACCTAAAATTACAGAAAAACACACAAACTCATAGTAAATTCTAGAAATGTGATTTTTGCATAAAAACTAATAAAAATATAATAAAAAGTAACTAAAATATACTAAAAACTATGTAAAAACAATGCCGAAAAGGGTATAAATTATCCGCTCATCACAATACCAAACTTAAATTGTTGCTTGTCCCCAAGCAACTAAAAACAAAATAGGATAAAAATAAGAGAATATACAATAAATCTCAAGAATATCCATGAAGATTAGTTTCAATTAGATAAGCGGGACTAGTAGCTTTTTGCTTCTGAACAGTTTTGGTATCTCACTTTATCCTTTGAAGTTCAGAATGATTGGCATCCATAGGAACTCAGAATTTAGATAGTGTTATAGTTATTACACTGATGAGTGTCCACAGCTCCAACAAGAGGACAACACCTTGACAGCTACTCACAATTTCTATGACCGCCTGAATCAAGGATACTATCAACAAGGCGGCAATTATAACCAAGGTGGGAACTATAACCAAGGTTGGCAAGACAACTCTAACCAGGGGTGGAGGAATAACTCTAACCAAGGATGGAGGGACAACTATAACAGAGGAGGCAGAGACAACCAGGGAAATTAGAGGTGGAATAATAATAACAATCAGCAAAATCGGTATCAGCAGAACCCTTGATAAACCCTGATTTCGTGGTTTATCTTGTGCTTATTTTAGTGGATTTTATCACCTTTTCCCACATTTATTCAATGAAATAGCATGGTTTTGTAATTCTCCCTTGAATTGTGCTTAAGTGTAAAAACATGCTTTTTAGGCCCTTAAATCGACGATTTTAACTCACTTTAATTCCATTCAATGCC
This sequence comes from Arachis ipaensis, assembly GCF_000816755.2. Lineage (NCBI taxonomy): Eukaryota > Viridiplantae > Streptophyta > Magnoliopsida > Fabales > Fabaceae > Arachis > Arachis ipaensis. Next base: position 54,323,064 of record NC_029794.2, read on the forward strand.
TTGATGTGTTTGATGAGTGATTTTAGGTTCATAAGGCAAGTATTGGATGGAAGAAATGAGGAGAAAAGCATACAAAGTGGAGAATGCATGAAGAAACAAGAATTGGGAATGCATTGATGGGCGCGCACGGCGCGTGCGCGCGCAGAAGTGGTTTCGCATAGAGACGCGCACGCGTACATGACGCGTACGTGCGGATGAAGAAACAGCCAATTGACAAGCACGCGCACATGGCACGTACATGCCGATACTCTCACGTGACCCACTTAAAGACAAAACGTTGGGGCGATTTCTGAGCTGCCCAGGCCCAAATCCAACTTTTTTGAGTGTATTTCATGCAGAATTGAAGTCCAAGCAAGGGAGAGCAATTAGTTAGTCAACATGAGCCTTTAGTTAGTTTTCTAGAGAGAGAAGCTTCCTCTTCTCTCTAGAATTAGGTTAGGATTAGGTTAAATTGTCTTGGATCTTGAATTAATTACTTGATTTCTTCTTGTTTCTTTTACAATTTCTCATTTCTACATCTTGATTTTCTGAGTTGCAATGTTAATTTCTCATTTTGCTCTCTTGTATGTTGATGAACATTGTTGGATCTAATTTCCTTTTTATTCTGATTCATGTTTCTATGTTCCTTTTATGTTGACCTTGCTTGCTATTGTTGATTTCTTGCTTATGTTAGTTATGGGTTTCCTTTAATTCTTGCATTTTATGATGTTTACTTTTCTTGCATACTAGGTGTTTGATAAAATGTTTCCTATAATTTTTGAGTAGTTGCCTTTACTCTTGGCTTAGGCTAAGGGAATTAAGTAATCTTGAGTCCTTGGGCTTCATTGAATTAGTAATTCTAGAACCCTTGGGGATCAATTTGATAACCATTGACTCTACCCTACTACTAAGTTGATTAGTAGCTAGGTTGGGACTTATAGATTGATGTTGATCAAGTCATTTGACTTAATCCAAGCCTAGGAGTAGACATTACGTACTTAAGGCTTTAGTGAGTAGACCTAATGTGCTCGGTTCCTCATAATTACTAATATTTGAATTGTTGATAAGGATAGTGATCTCAATTACCTAAGTCTAGCCAAGAGTTCCACTTTCTTTTATATTGTTCTTTTACTCTGCCTGCCATTTATTTTCTTGCCAAAATATAAAACCAAACCCCATTGCACTTTCATAGCAAATAATCATTCACTTCATTGCAATTCCTTATGAGACGACCCGGAGTCTAAATACTTCAGTTAATTTTCATTGGGGTTTGTACATGTGATAACTCAAATTTTTGACGTGAGAATTGTTTGTTGGTTTGGAGCTATGCTTACAATGAAGTAATTCTTTTCTATAAGAAGAAAATCTAGACCGATACAACAAATTCTCATCCATCAAAATGGCGCCGTTGCCGGGGATTGCAATGGTGCTATGTTATTGGCTATTGTATATATTGTAAATAGTTTGATTTTTGATTTGTTGTTGGTTTTTGCTAGGTGCAGGACTTAGTTTCCTTTATTTCTTGTTAGTTTTTGTTTTCTTTTTCTTTTCTTGACACTATGAATTCTCACCATTTTGGCTATGAGTGTGATTCAAACTATGTTGTAGGAAATGGAAACATCAATGAGGATGTGCATCAAGGATTTGGAAATCGAAGATGGGAGGAGCCCCAAGCTTATGGACAACCTGCTTTACAACAATCTCCTCCGAATTCTTATGGGTATAATCCTAATCCTAATGCATACCAACCCAATGTGTGTGATGACCCTCATTGTGGTTGTCAACCACAACCGTCATACGCATATGAATCCCCTCCTCAATATAGCCCTCCACCATACTCACAAGCCCCACACCACCATTCACCTCCATATGATCCTAACCCATACCCACCATACCAACCACCATATGAACCATATCTAGAGACACCATCATTCCAACACCAATACACCCAAGAACCAAAAAGTCCACACACACCACCTCAAGAATTTCACCAATATGAACCACCTTCCAATTATAACAACCTTCCCTCAAATAATGAATCCTCTCTTCCACCACCACCTCCCGATGAAACCCTCATGTTAGAACTGAGAGACCTTGAATCTCGTATCTTAAGGCGACAAGAGGAGGATGAAAATAAGTTTAAGGAGTTAAGAGCAAGGATGGCTAGTATGGTAGAAGCCATGAGTCACCTAACAACCCACCTAAGCTCATGCATCCTAAGTACTCCTATTGTTGAATGTGGAGAAACAATCAAGGAGCCTAGTGAGGGAGTGAACTTGAAGCTCCATGATAAGAAAGAGGAGTTAAAGCAAGAGGTGCAACAAGAGGAGGAGGTAAAGATTAGTGGACAAAAGAAAGTAGTGGGCGGATGTTTGGGATATCTTGAGCACATAAAGGAATCTCAAGTTGAAGAGCCCTCTCCCATGGAGTTTGAAAGGGATGTTAAAGAGGAGAATGATGTTGCAAAAGTAGACAGAGAGTTGAAGGAATTTTATCAAAATGTGGATTCCATCGGTAGTGATTTTTTGTCCACATTAATCAATCCCCTTGAAGATCTTGTTGAGCCTTCTCCTAGTGGACTAGAATGCAATGTTGAGGAGGATGTGCAACCTCCAAGACATATTGTGAATGAAGAATTGGAAGAAGTGTCCCAAGCAACAAGCTCCTTTATATATGATGATTCCGCATCAACATATGACCCTTCCGAGTTTAAAGAGCCCGTCCCCAATATGCTTAAACTTCATGATGAGGTAGACTTTACTAGACCTCCTATCTGTGATGAGAGTGATGCAGAAGAGATAGAAGAAATTGGTGAAGAAGATCACGAACTTGAGGAAGCTTGGTAAGAGGTAAAACTTGAAAAACCTTGCCAAGTGGTGGAAGCCTCTAGAAGAGGATGGACAGGAGTGGAGCGTGCTTTATCAAGATCTTTGGAAACTCCTCCACCTAGGTTGTCATCAAATCCTTCGTTTGAGTGGGTAAAACTTCTAACTCTTAGCTTCATTATCCCACTTGAATTTGGTTTGCTTGAGACGGATGGCCTACTTAGGGCGCTTTGTGGAATTAAGCGAAAGAGGAGGATGTTTAGTGGTTGGCGTTGTAAATCTAGGTTCATTATGGTTAGAAGCTCAAAATTGAAGAGCATGGATTGGTGTGCTCAATTAAATGGGTCTAGGAGGATAGTGTGGTGCTTTCATGAGAAATCGGCTTTCTTATCACCCGGACAGAATCAAGGTGATCAATTCGAAGATAAGATATGGGATCCTGGATCACACAAGGAAGATCAATTTTGGGAGCTCATATCTTGGAAAGAACCTTACCCAAGCTTGGTGAAGATGGTTGGAACTTCTGACGACTGATTGAAGGACAAGCACTCTTGGCGGTTCAAGGATGGATACAAGCTTAAGCCACCTTGACAAGGAGCCTCCCAAATGTCCAACTTAAGGACTTAAACTAAAAGTGCTTGGTGGGAGACACCCCACCATGGTAAACTCTTTCTATTCTCTTGTAGATATAAATAATGAATGAATTGGGTTCCATTGTACATAGCTTCCCTACCCCGTTAGCATACTTTGCCCTGCTTGCTATGTTGTTTATACACCCTGTGCCTTAATTAGGGATGATTCTTTGAATTTGAGTGTTTGCCTGAATTACAAATTTCCTCAAATTGTTTAAAAAATCCCCAAAAATTCAAAAATATCTAGAAGAGACTGGCAGGATTATGAGATCATCTTGGTGCTTTTGAAAAAAAAAAAGAAGAAGCTATGCGCAAGCGCACAGTGCGCGCGCCCGTCGGCTGTGCATTTCGCACTTTCCGGGCCGAGGACTAGAGAGTTGTGCCATTTTTGGGCCAACTCTGGGCCGTAAGCCATGCGGATGTGTACATGACATGTCTGCGTCCCTTTGTGTTTCCTTACCCACGCTTAGGTGCACTTGGCGCCCCTGCGTCCCATCATCGTACAACTCATCCCCGCACAAGCGCAGAGTGCGCGCGTGCGCCGATGCGTTTTTACATCACCCAGGCCAAAGACCCGAGAGTTATGCCAACTCTGGGCCATTTTTGTGCCTCTAGCCCAGTACACCCGTGCGGACGTGCACCGTACGCGTCCGCGCCCATTCCCACATCTCTCATCCACGCGCAGGCGCATATGACGCTCCAGCGCCACTTCCTTGTTCTCCCACCCACGCGGACGCACGGTTCGCTCACGCGTGGATTCAAAATTTCACTTACGCCAGGGACGCGAAGGCCCTAGCATTCGCGTACCCTCACTCTTTCTCCCAACGTCTCTCCCTTTTCTCCTTCTCCCTCCTTCATCATCACCTTCTCTGCAACCAACCACCCGGCCACCTCCAGTGACCACGTTCCGCCACCATCAACTGCCGCGCAACCCTCTCTTCCTTTCCTCCCTCCTTCTTTCTCTCTTCCTCCATTTTCCACTCACCCCAACTCCTCTGCCATCAATAGCCGCGACCCCCATTGTCGCCGGTAAGCCTTCACCACGACATCAACCTTCGTCCATCATGTTTCCCCTCTATCTCCTTCTCTCCATCAACCTTCTACCCTGTCCATTCTCTGCTCCTCAGGTCTCTGCCTTTCCCCTATTTTTTTTCAATTCGTTACTACAGCTAGTTAGTAATTTTTGTTAACTTAGTTTAGTTAGAAATGCATGTTAGTTGATTAGGTGGTTAGAGAATCTGAGCTGGATAGTGGATTTAGGTTTGTTTTGAATAATGCTGTATGGTTTGCTCCTGTGCTAATTTGGCTTGTTTGATGCTGCTGCATACTGGTTTATAGCTGCTTTCTCCTGCCTGGTTGATGCTGATTCCTTGCTTTAATTTAAACCTAATCACTGGATTCAGTTAGGAGCATTTGTTTGGATTCATGTTGCTTGCTTGTGCAGTGAGGATTTTTGCTGAATGTGTGAATTTAAGTTGCCTTTACTACTGTTTTGTCCCATTTTGAACTTAATCACTTAAATCAAGATACTTAGTTGTTCAAATTCATGTTGAATGTTTGTGATTGGCTGATGAATTCAAGAAAAAGAATGCTGCTGGATTGTTCCCTGTTGTTGTTCCCTGCTTGCTTATTGAATGGTTCATTGTCGATGGAGTGATACTGTTTTTCTTGAATTCAAATTGAATTGTCAATTGCTCCACTTCTCTTTTGGTTTTAAACCTAACTCTTTTGATCATTCTTTTGAGTATGATGTTTAATAGGCTTAATACACAAAGCATTGTGTAATTATGGTTTGAATTCTTGGTTTGTGACTTGATTTGAATTCTGAATTTTGTTACTTGCATTCCAAGAATTCTGTTTTCTTCACTCACTTCATGAGTATGTCTTACCTTGAGTGCTATACATCTACTTGGCTAGTTGCTTATATAATATCACATCTGTTTTCAGGATGTCGGATAAAGGAAAAGCCATAGCTACTACCTCAAAGAAGAGGAAGCGCTCCAAAGCCTCTACCCCTTCTCCTTATGCCAATTATGCTAAGAATCCACTGAATGAAGTGGATAAAGAGAATCAATTGTTACCATCCACGGACCCAATCAAGTTTCCCAACCTCTACTGTGAGCTTTTCTTCTCCAAATATCAGAAGACGAATTTGAACATTGAAAAGAAACTGGTCCTTCCCAACGATGTGAGACGCGCCATCAACACCCGTATTCTGGAATTGGGCTTGGATTTTCTTGATAGGGATTTGGGGAGGATAAACACTTCGTGGGTGAGGGAGTTCTACTGCAACTTCTTTCGTACCACTCTTGATTCAGTCCACCTGAGGGGTAGGGAGATCTTGATTATTGAGGCAGCTATTGGGGAGGCATTGCTTTGCCGACCTCGTACTGATGACCCATGCACCTATCAGCAGGCAGAGATAGCTATCCACTACATGACCTTTGATTATGAGGCGCTAAAGCGCGTGATTGCCACACCAGACGCCCCTTGGGTGATGGATTCTGGCAACAAGAAGCCCAAGGAGATGCTATTCACTTTTCTGTCGAGAGAAGCTAAGACTTGGCAGCATATATTCGCCCATTATGTCTTACCCACCAATCTCCCCACACTTAAACTAAGCATGTCCTCATGCTAAAATCAAGAAAGAAGAAAAAGGGTATCAATATTTATTCAATGCAAACTAACTAAATGCAATCTATCTATATGCAACCTATTTATATGAATGCAATGGCTCAGTCAAAATAAATTAATCTCCCAGAATACATATGCAAGCACAAGGGCTAAAGCAATGGCAATCAAAGCAAACCACAATTGGATTGAATCATTAAAAGATTTTACAAACTTGCAAGAAAAGATGATCATGGGTGAAAACATGTAATTGAGGGATCGAACCCTCGCTGGATGTGTATCGCTCTAAGCACTCAAGTGTTTGGAGTTGATTCACTCAATTCTCCCCCAATCATGCTTTCTAAGATTTGTTTCTCATCTAACAATCAACACTTACTCTATGCATGCATACAAATATCATGAGGAATTTTTCATAGGTTGTAATGGGGCTAGGGTCAAGGCAGGATGCATATGGTCAAGTGAGTTTAAAATTTGAATCTTTGATTAACTTAAACTTCCCACCTAACTTATGACTACCTATACAATTCTAAACAATCCTAGCTATCCATTCTTCACTTTTCTACACACTCATGTATTCTCTTTTTTTTATCACAACTCATATGCATTGATTTTTATTGAACTTTGAACTTTGGGGCATTTTTGTCCATTTCTTATTGCAATTCTTTTTCTTTCTTCTCTATATATTTTCTTTTTCTTCTTTTGTTTTTCTCATCATATTTTTTTCAAACTAAAATGTATACAAGAATATCAATGCATACGTTTTACACATGATTAATACATGAGTATGTTCCCAATTCCCAAGATTCTCAACATAAATACAAAAACACACTTTTATCTCTACCCAATGTTCCCAACATTCCCAAAATCAAATGATGAACACTATTACTAGCCTAACCTAATCAAAGATTCAAATTAAGGACATTTATTATTTTTCACTTAGGCTTGTAATGTGCTACAATTAAGAACAAATGAGTTAAGCATAGGCTCAAAATTGACTAACAATGGAAGATAAAAGGTAGGCTATTTGGGTAAGTGAGCTATTTGAACAATGGCCTCAATCATATAAATGCATGTGTGCACAAAGTAATGGACATAAAGAATCAAACAAATCAAAGATTACACTCATAGGAAGAGAATAATGCACACAAGAATGAAAGTAAGTGGTTATATATGATGTAATCACACAATTAAGGCTCAAAACTTACATGCTTGTGTTCTTAGCTCAAAACATGATCCACAAAGTATATAATTCAAGCAAGCCCTAAAAAAAATTTTCAACCAATTGGGGGTGGTACCCTAGAAATGGAATTCTTGGAAATTTTCATCATATTGACTAAGCTTATTCTAATGCAAGGTTGTGATTTAGAAAACTAAAAAAAAAAATTTTTTCTTAGTTTACCCCTTTTCCAATCAAAGCAAATTTCATATGCAAAGGGGATCAACTAGGTTTCAACAATTCACAGTGTTTTTCCAATTCACAACCAAAATGGCTAAAACAACTATATAATAAAAATCCAACCAAAATATGGAATGTATACAATCTAAGGTGCAAAATGTAATGACTAAGATAAAGTAATCCCAAGATAACAAATATATACAATAATCTCAAAGTAATCTCAAAGATAAAGTATAAAATAAAGTAGCAAAAGCTAAAGGATAAATGTCTGAAAGTTCACCACACAAATGCTATCCACCGGTCACGAACGGTGACCTCCCCACACTTTAGGATGAAGCATCATCCTCGATGCTACTGCTGAAGCACGGGCTGAGGGTCAACAGTGGTGCCGGGCTGTGGCTCAGGCTCAAGCTGCGGTTGTGGCTCAAGCTCAGGCTACAACTGTGGCTCAAGCTCAGGCTGTGGTACTGGCTATGAGTCCTCAGGAGGCTGCTAACCCTCTGTGGTGGCCTGTGTCTCTGGTGGTACCTTCTGCTGAGTCGGCTCCTCAACATGCTCCATCTCCTTATACTACTCATCGGAGGCGGGAGAGTCTGGGAGCGGAGGTAGCTCAATACCCTGTGATATGAAGACCTGGTCTATGCAATTGAGATGTCGCATGATACGACGCTCGCTGCACTCCATGAAGTGAAATAGGCGCTGTACGAGCAAGTATGTCGGCTCAGGTGCAGGTGGTGGTGGTAAGGGTACTGTGGCTGCTGAAGCAGAGGAGGGTCCTGCTGCTGCTGCGGAAGATGAAGGCGAAGCTGCCTCCACCACTACTCTAGCTCGAGAACGGCATCTGGATGGAGGCTTCTCATGCATCCACCCACCCCATGGAATAGTAAACTCCTTGTCGTCGTCATCTGGGGGCGGTGGTGTCACGTCATCGTCTTCCCATGGGACATCGGCTAGCTCAATCATGCTGGTGACCAATGTAGGAAACGGCAGTAGGCCACGAATGTGTGCGCGCCACATGCTCTGCCAGATCAACCAGGGGAAGTCTACCTCCTTCCCCTCCATGACACATCCAATAAGAACTAGCATATTGATGAGCAAAATTGTCGTCGGTCTAGATTTTCTTCCTAAAGAAAGGAATTTACTTCGTTGTAAGCATAGCTCCAAACCAACAAACAACTCTCACATCAAATTAAATTTGAGTTATCACAAGTAACAACCAAAGTATTTAGACTCCGGGTCGTCTCACAATGAATTGCAATGAAGTGGTCAATTATTGGCTATGAAGATGCAAGGGGGTTTTTTTGATTGATAAGAGGGCAAGAAATTAAATGACAAGAAAAGTAAATCAAGCAAATATTTAAAGAAGGCAAGTAATAAAGAGAGAGACATTCATGGCAAAGATTGAGATCACAGGCTTTCTATCCTAGTCACATAATGATTAATTCATCTTATTTAGTCAACTCCAACAAATAGGGAGAATGTCAAACAAGACTAATTAATCATGTCACAAATATAAACAAGAATTTATCTTATTACGTCATCCCCGAAGATAGAGGAATGTATCATGTTATCCTCATACTCAGAGAAAGTCTAACAAGACTAACTAATCTCAATCCAAAAGTCCTAATCAACTCACTAAATTAATTAGCAAAAGATTAGCGTCAATGGAAACAATATTAGCTAACAACTCTAGATCACCAACATGAGTTGGGTTTTCATGACTCAAAATTTCCTAATTACTCTCTCCAAGCCAAGAATGCTCAAAAATCTACTCTAAGTCCCAACCAAGCATTTTGTCAAACACTTGGTGGGTACAAATGGAAAGCATGGTAAATATGCAAGAATGATAAAATCTAACAACTACCAATTGCAAGAAAAGTAAATTCATAACTCAAATAAACAATTAAAAGAACATCAAATATTAAATTGCATTAAAAGAAAATGGAAATCCGACAAGGGTTCATAAGCATAAAAGTAACAAAATGAAGGAAATGAACAAGAGAAACTAAGAAGAGTAGAGATGTAACAACAAGAAATTAAAAGGAAAACTAAATCAAAACAAGAATTAAAAGTGAGATTTAAGAAAATTAAACCTAAACTACCCTAAATTCTAGAGAGAAGAGAGAGCTTCTCTCTCTAGAATTCTACCCTAAAACATGATGAAAAACTAAACTATGACTACTTGGTTCATTCCCCCTTCAATCCTTGGTTTCAATAGCATCAGAAATGGGTTGGATTGGGCCCAAAATGAGCTGCAAAATTGCTGGGGGCGATTTCATTAAAGTGGACCCACGGGCAGAATCGGCGCGCATGCGTACATCACGAGTGTGCGCCCCTGAACGCAAAGCAATATATGGCAAAATTTATATCATTTTGAAACCCCAGATGTTAGCTTTCCAACGCAACTGAAACCGCCTCATTTGGACCTCTGTAGCTCAAGTTATGGTCGATTGATTGCGAAGAGGTCAGGCTTGACAGCTTTACGGTTCCTTCATTTCTTCATGAGTTCTCCCACTTTGCATGCTTTTCTCCTCACTTCTTCCATCCAATACTTGCCTTATGAATCTGAAATCACTCAACAAACACATCAAGGCATCGAATGGAATTAAAGTGGATTAAAATCACCAATTTAAGGGCCTAAAAAGCATGTTTTTATACTTAAGCACAATTCAAGGGAGAATTACAAAACCATGCTATTTCATTGAATAAATGTGGGAAAAGGTGATAAAATCCCCTAAAATAAGCACAAGATAAATCACAAAATCGGGGTTTATCAAATCTCCCCACACTTAAACCAAGCATGTCCTCATGCTAAGAATAAAGAAGGACAAGAAAAGGGTTATGAACATTTATTCAATGCAAATAAACTATATGCACCTATCTATATGAATACTACTAAATGCAATATGACTCTATCTACTTGGTCAAAAGTAAATCAATCTCCAAGAACATATATAAGCAAGTATGGTAAAGGTCATATGACGACTCACAACTCTACCAATTTAAATATCAAAATGAAGTTCAAATAGACTTGCAAGAAGAGAGCTCATGAAAGCCGGAAACATGGAATTGAGCATCGAACCCTCACCGGATATGTATCCGCTCTAGTCGCTCTAGTGTATAGGGTCGATTCACTCATTTCTCTTCTACTCATGCTTTCTAAGATTTGTTTTTCATCTAACAATCAACAATTATTCAATGCATGCATACATTCATCATGAGGACTTATTCATAGGTTGTAATGGGGCTAGGGTCAAGGTAGGGATGCATATGGTCAAGTGAGCTTGAAATTTGTATCTTTGATTAGCCTAAGCTCTCACTAAACACATATAACAACCTATGCAATTCTAATACACAACCTAGCTACCCATGATTCCCACTTTTTCACATACTCATGCATTCTTTTTAATTCACCACACATATGCATTGATTCTTATTGAACTTTACTTT
>NC_029794.2:54339051-54345669 GCF_000816755.2 Arachis ipaensis
AATATTTTCAACAAAAATAAAAATTACACTTTTCTCTCAACCAATGTCCCAAGTTTTCCATACCCAAATGATACACACCCTCACTAGCCTAAGCTAATCAAAGATCCAAATTAAGGACATTTATTGTTTTTCACTTAGAGGTAGTGATGTGCTCAATTTGGGTAAGTGAGCTACATGAAATGATGGCCTCAATCATATAAATGCATGTATACATGGAATAATGGACATATAGAATCAAACAAATCAAAGATTACAATCATAGAAAGAGAACAATGCACACAAGAATGGAAATAAGTGGTTATAAGATGTAACCACGCAATTGGGCTCAAAACTCACATGCTTGTGTTCTTAGCTCAAAAGCCATGTTCCAAAATAAATTCTTCAAGCAAGTTCACAAAAAAAAAAATTCAAATTGGTAGGGTGCCCTAAAACAATTTTTCTTGGAAAAGATATCATCACCCTAACCAAGTAGTCCTAATCATAGAAAGAAATGGTGAAATATGTACAAATTCTAACTAATATGCAACCTATCATGCAATGCAACAACTATTCTAACAAAGACAAAAATTAAGAATTTGGTGTTGAAAAAGGAAGTTGTTACCCATGGAGGTCGGTCGAACGACCTCCCCACACTTAGAAATTTGCACCGTCCTCAGTGCATGCAAAGAAGAGCAAGGTGGATAGGTTGCTACAATTGATGAGCTCCTTCAAAAGATTGTGCGGAAGAACTTGTTTGTTGCCCCATTTAGAAGCTTTTCCATTCCTTTCCTTCTTGGTGGCCAACCTCAAAGGAGAGAAAAAGAAAGAAAATTAAGCCTACAACAAAGATATCAAAACAAATAGAACGTAGGCGGGGGCTAATGCCAAATAAGAGTTTTTGAAAAGAAAAGAAGAAGGGAAAGAAAGTAAGAAAGGAAGAAAGAAGAAGAAAGAAGAAGGAAGAAAGAAAACAGGGGAGAAACAAGGCGCGGAAGGCGATGCGTACGCGTCACGCACGCGTGCGCGCGGGTGGGCAGACGGGACAAGCGATGCGTACGCGCATAGCACGCATACGCGTGGATGCGAAGATGGCGACCGACGCAGACGCGTCATGTACGCTGGCGCATCAGGTCGCGGCGCAAAGTGGGCACAACTTTGGCAAAAGTCTCTGGATTTTGTACCAGGAGTGCGATATGCACCACCAGCGCGCGCGTGCACAGTGCGCTCACACGCGGATGCCCGTTTTCCCCTTTTTTTTTTTTTTCAAAAACAGGGCACTCTCCTAATCTATAAGCATTCTAAAACAATCAAAAATCAAATTTAACAAAAAAAATCTTTTTGTTTTTTGAAAAATTTTCAAATACACTAAAAATAAAACTTATACTACAAGTAAAATGCAATTCAACAATAACTAGACTAATCAAAGCATGAATGCAACAAACAACCTATCAATAAAAGCAAAATGCATAAGAGTATAGAATATAAGAAGAACTACCTACAATGGCAACTCCAATCACTTATTAACCAAATCTAAAAGAGAGTGGAAAGAGTTTACCATGGTGGGGTGTCTCCCACCTAGCACTTTTAGTTTAAGTCCTTAAGTTAGACATTTGGGAAGCTCCTTGTTATGGTGGCTTGTGCTTGAATTCATCTTGGAACCTCCACCAATGCTTGGTTTTCCATTGTGCTCCAAAATTTCTAATGAGTTGCAACAAGTCTTGATGGAGTCCTTCACAAGCTAAGGGTTCCCAAAATTGATCCTCATATATACCCGTATCCCAAATCTTGTTTCTACACCCATCTTCAAGTTGATCATCACAATTCCAATTGGGTGAGAAGTGATCCGAATTCTCAAGTAAAACACCAAAGCATCTTCATATACCCCTTTAGTTGAGAATTATACCAACCGTTGCACTTAGACTTTAAGCTTCCAACCATAAGGAACCTTGATTGGCATTTCCACCCACTACTCAATTTCCTTTTGTTCTTAACCCTACAAAGAGCTCTAAGTTGCCCATCCATCTCAATCAAACCATATTCAAGTGGGAAAGTAAAGATTAGAGATAAGGATTTTACCCACTTGAATGTTATGTTGGATGGGGACTTAGGAAGGGACATCTCCAATGGTCTTGTAAGTTCCATTCCCTTGTGCTCTTCTTTGACTACCTCCACCTCTTGGCAAGCTTTTTCAACTTCAATTCTTTGCCCACCAACTTCTTCCACATATTCTTCATTGGTGGAGCTTGCTTCTTGATCACCCTCTTCCAATCTTTCATCATTCATACTATGCCTTGGAGGTTGCGCATCATCCTCCTCAACATCAAATTCAAGCTCATTGGAAGAAGGTTCAACAACTTCCACAAAATTATCGACAATGTCACTTGGTGTGGAAGTGCTCTCAAGTTTGAAATTCACCTCTTGTTCAACTTCCTCTAACTCTTCAACCACTTCTTCTTCTTCAACAATCTCTTCCTCCACCACTTGTTACAAGACATACCCCATCTGCTTGTCCTCAGGTTGAGATTCTAAAATCTCCTTCATGCTCCTTCCTTCGGTTGATTTCTCACACTCATCCGTGGAGATGCTTTGCTTGTTGCATGAGTTCAAGTAGGCTTTACTTTTGGCAAGGTTAGCCTCGATAACTTCATTCCTTCTCCTTTGGGCTTTCTCTTGCTCCTTTTGACGGATTATTGCTTGAAGCCGATCCATTACTTCATTGAGACGATCCATTGGCTCTTGAATGGATGGGTATGGGTGTTCTTCCATGGAGGGTTGTGGTGGAAAGGAAAATTCATTATGTGGTTGAAAGTTATCATACATGGGAGGTGATTCATCTTGGTGATAATATGGAGGTGGTGGTTCTTGAGGGTATTGGTGGTAAAATTGGGGTGGTTCTTCATATGGTTCATATGGTTCACAAGGTGGTTGGTTTGGTGGATATGGGTTGGGGTCATATGGAGGTGTTTGGTGAAAAGGGGCTTGTGAGTAAGGTGGTTCAAAATTATGTTGAGGAGGTGGTTCATAGGCATATGGTGGTGGTTGTTGACAATCATAATAAGGGTCACCACATCCATTAGATTGATATACATTAGGATTAGAATTATACCGATAAGAATCCGGAGGTTGTTGTTGCCAATAAGGTTGATCAATCCCTTGAGGCTCCTTCCATCTTTGATTGCTCCATCCTTGATGCACATCCTCATTGTAACTCCCATTTCCTACAACATAATTTGAACCAAACTCATAGCCAAAGTGAGGATGAGAATTCATGATAGCAAATAAAAACAGAAACTAGCAAAAATGAGAACAAAGTCCTAAACCTAACAAAAACTAACAAACAAACAAAAGGCAAACATATTCACAATATTCACAATAGCCAATAATGTAACACCATTGTAACTCCCCGGCAACGGCGCCATTAATTTGATGAGCAAAATTGTCGTCGGTTTAGATTTTCTTCCTAAAGAAAGGAATTTACTTCGTTGTAAGCATAGCTCCAAACCAACAAACAACTCTCACATCAAATTAAATTTGAGTTGTCACAAGTAACAAACCCCAAATGAAAATTAACCGAAGTATTTAGACTCCGGGACATCTCACAAGGAATTGCAATGAAGTGGTCAATTATTGGCTATGAAGATGCAAGGGGGTTTTTTTGATTGATAAGAGGGCAAGAAATTAAATGACAAGAAAAGTAAATCAAGCAAATATTTAAAGAAGGCAAGTAATAAAGAGAGAGACATTCATGACAAGAATTGAGATCATAGGCTTCCTATCCTAGTCATACAATGATTAATTCATCTTATGTAGTCAACTCCAACAAATAGGGAGAAAGTCAAACAAGATTAATCAATCATACCACAATAATAAACAAGAATTTATCTTATTACGTCATCTCCAACATTGGAAGAAGGTATCATATTATCTTCCATGAGAGAAAGTCTAATAAGACTAGCTAATCTCAATCCAAAAGTCCTAATCAACTTACTAATTAAATTGGCAAAAGATTAGCGTCAATGGAAACAATATTCCAAAAGTCCTAATCAACTCACTAATTAAATTAGCAAAAGATTAGCGTCAATGGAAACAATACTAGCTAACAACTCTAGGTCACCAACATGAGTTGGGTTTTTCATGACTCAAGATCACCTAATTACTCTTTCCAAGCCAAGAATGCTCAAAATCTACTCTAAAGCCCAACCAAGCATTTTGTCAAACACTTGGTGGGTACAAATGAAAAGCATAGTAAAAATGCAAGGAATATAAATCTACACTACTCAATTACAAGGAATTAAACAACAATAAAGCAAATTAATGATAAAGGAACATGAATCATAAATTGCATTAAAAGAAAATCAAATTCAACATGAACATCCATGAACATAAAAGAGCATAAAAGGTAAAATTAGCATGAGAACTAAGAAGAACAAAGTAATAGGAACAAGAAATTGTAGAAGGAACAAGATGAAAGCAAGGAATTAAACATGGATCTAAGAGAGATTGACCTAATCCTAACCTAATTCTAGAGAGAAGAGGGAGCTTCTCTCTCTAGAAACTAACCTACATGATGCTAATGCTACAAACAATTGCTCCCCTATTTGCTTGGGCTTCAATTCTGCATGAAATACACTCAGAAACAAGTTGGATTTGGGCCTGGGCAGCTCAGAAATTGCCCCCAGCATTTTGCCTTCAAGTGGGCCGTGTGAGAGTATCGGCGCGTGCGCGCCATGTGTGCGTGCGCGTCGCTGACAATTCTCAATCCGCACGGAAGCGGCATGTACGCGCGCGCATCCTTAGGTGAAATCACTTTTGTGCACGCGCACCTGGTGCGCGTGCGCGTCCTTTGGCGAGATCCCAATTTTTTTGTTTCTACATGCATTCTCCCCTTTTTGTATGCTTTTCTTCTCATCTCTTCCATCCAATACTTACCTCATAGACCTGAAATCACTCATCAAACACATCAAGGCATCGAATGGAATTAAAGTGAATTAAAATCACTAATTTATGGTCTAAAAAGCATGTTTTTACACTTAAACAAAATTCAAGGGAGAATTACAAAACCATGCTATTTCATTGAATAAATGTGAGAAAAGGTGACAAAATCCCCCAAAATAAGCACAAGATAAATCACGAAATCGGGGTTTATCACATATCCATCGGAATCTCTGAATATTGATTGGTGGGCAAGACATAATGGGCGAATATATGCTGCCAAGTCTTAGCCTCTCTCGATAGATAAGTGAATAGCATCCCCTTGGGCTTCTTGTTGCCAGAATCCATTACCCAAGGGACGTCTGGTGTGGCAATCACGTGCTTCAGCGCCTCATAATCAAAGGTCATGCAGTGGATAGCTATCTCTGCCTGCTGAAAGGCACATGGGTCATCAGTACGAGGTCGACAAAGCAATGCCTTCCCAATAGCTGCCTCAGTAATCAAGATCTTCCTACCCCTCAGGTGGTCTGAATCAAGAGTGGCACGAAAGAAGTTGCAGTAGAACTCCCTCACCCACGAAGTGTTTATCCTCCCCAAATCCCTATCCACAAAATCCAAGCCCAATTCCAGAATACGGGCATTGATGGCGCGTCTCACGTCGTTGGGAAGGACCAGTTTCTTTTCAATGTTCAGGTTCGTCTTCCGATATTTGGGGAAGCGAAGCTCACAGTAGAGATTAGGAAACTTGATTGGGTCGGTGGATGGTAACAATTCATTCTCTTTATCCACTTCATTCAGCGGATTCTTAGCATAATTGGCATAAGGAGAAGGGGTAGAGGCTTTGGAGCGCTTCCTCTTCTTTGAGGTAGTAGCTATGGCTTTTCCTTTATCCGACATCCTAAAAACAGATGTGATATGATATAAGCAACAAGCCAAGTAGATGTATAGCACTCAAGGTAAGACATACTCATGAAGTGAGTGAAGAAAATAGGATTCTTGGAATGCAAGTAACAAAATTCAGAATTCAAATCAAGTCACAAACCAAGAATTCAAACCATAATTGCACAATGCTTTGTGTATTAAGCCCATGAAATGTCATACCCAAAAGAATGATCAAAAGAGTTAATTTTAAATCCAAAAGAGAAGTTAGTTGGTTAAACAAGTAAGAAGTTAGAAAAGTGGATCAAAGATTAGTGGTACGACGGTTCTTGGCTCAATTCAAAAGAAAAGCACAAAGTAAGTTGTAAGCACACTCAATATCATGAGGGACATTTAGTCATTGATGATGAAATATGAAAATTTGCACAAGAGCATTGATGAGCGGATAATTTATACGCTTTTTGGCATTGTTTTTAGTATGTTTTTAGTAGGATCTAGTTACTTTTAGGGATGTTTTTAATAGATTTTGTGTTAAATTCACATTTCTGGACTTTACTATGAGTTTGTGTGTTTTTCTGTGATTTCAGGTATTTTCTGGCTGAAATTGAGGGACTTGAGCAGAAATCAAATTCAGAGGTTGAAAAAGGACTGCTGAGGCTGTGGGATTCTGACCTCCCTACACTCAAAGTGGATTTTCTGGAGCTACAAAACCCGAAATGGCGTGCTTCCAATTGCGTTGGAAAGTAGACATCCAGGGCTTTCCAGAAATGTATAATAGTCTATACTTTGGCCAAGAATTGACGACGTAAACAGGCGTTCAACGCCAGC
>NC_029794.2:54346599-54382084 GCF_000816755.2 Arachis ipaensis
ACGTAAGGTATTACTTGGACGACCCAGTGCACTTGCTGGTTAGTTGTATCGAAGTTGTGACAATTATGAATTAAGATCAGAGCACCAAGCTTTGGAGCCATTACCAGGATTTGTTCGAGCCTGGAGATCACAATTTCGTGCACCAAGCATGTATATGGGGATCAAATCATCAATCAATGTAAAGGTCACTAGTCTCAACTTAATTGGTGTTGGTTAAGTCAAAATATGGAAAAACAAGTTAACCAAGAAATATTCAACACCAAATCCAACGAGGCATAAAAGTCACAAGTTGAAACAAGAATGGGAAACCTCATGATCTATGTGACTTAATATGAGTTAGGTATGAATAGAATGAACCAATTCAGCCACATGGATTTAAAACTTTCAATCTTGTGACTTTTATGCAAAAGAGGCTCAAAAATCTTAAAAGGGTTTCAAGTTACGGTCAATCTGAAAACTCACTCAAACTATTCAATGCATAGAAGTGAAGCAGCATTATAAACAAGCACAGAATATGATAGGCATGACCAAAACTTTGTAAACAAGTTCAAGAGGAACTTTCCAAACCCATTTAGCAAACAGGATTCTTTGAGACACAGAAATTCGTCAAATAGAAGCTTGTTGCACCAAATAAAACAATGTTATTCCATGAAACATGGTTAGGAAAAATTCGGGAGTATTTCAGCAGTAAATTGGCTATTTCACAATTTCAATCAATCAGCTCAGATTCCATATGAATTCATTAACTAGTAAAAATACAAAAAATCATGTCTGAATTCATATGAATCTAAAGAAATAAGCCAATCCTTCAGCAACTAAACATCAATAAGCAATTTAAACCAAACCAGCCAGCAACAAACGACATTCTTTCTTTAAATAATGTACAGAATACTGGCTTACAACACAGCACCAGAATAAAATGAAACAGGAATTCAGCAACAATAGGGTCTTGAAGCAAGAACAAAACGGAAACTTGAAGTGGAGCAATTGACAATTCAATTTGAATTCAAGAAAAACAGTATCACTCCATTGACAATGAACCATTCAATAAGCAAGCAGTCTAAATTCAAACACTTTAAACCAGATTGAATTCAATGATTAGGCTCAAATCGGAACAACAACAGGGAACAATCCAGTAGCATTCTTTTTCTTGAATTCATCAGCCAATCACAAGCATTCAACATGAATTTGAACAACTAAGTATCTTGATTCAAGTGATTAAGTTTAAAATGGGACAAAATAGCAGTAAAGATAACTTAAATTCACACATTCAGCAAAAATCCTCACTGCACAAGCAAGCAACATGAATCCAAACAAATGCTCCTAACTGAATCTAGTGATTAGGTTTAAATTAAAGCAAGAACTCAGCATCAACCAGGCAGGACAAAGTAGCAATAAACCAGTATGCAGCAGCATCAAACAAGCCAAATTAGCACAGGAGCAAACCATACAGCAACAAATAAAGCAGGAAAATCAATAGAACAGCAACATCCCAAACAACAGCATTATTCAAAACAAACCTAAATTCACTATCCAGCTCAGATTCTCTAACCACCTAATCAACTAACATGAATTTCTAACTAAGCTAAGTTAACAAAAAATCATTAACTAGCTGTAGTAATGAATTGAAATAAAACAGGGGAAAGGCAGAGACCTGGGGAGCAGAGAACAGACAGGGCAGAAGGTTGATGGAGAGAGGAAGATGGAGGGGAAGTGTGCTGGACTAAGGTTGATGTCACTGTGAAGGCTTGCCGGTGACAATGGGGGTTGCGGCTTGATAAACCCCAATTTTGTGGTTTATATTGTGTAAAATTTAGGGGGTTTTGTCAATATTTCTCACACTTATTCGCAAGAAATGCATGGTTTTGTGTTCACTTCCCAATATTTCTCCATGATGGAAAACATGCTTATTTTGCCTTAAAATTGCCATATTTTAACCCTCTTCTATTGCCATTCGATTCCGTGATGTATTTGTTGAGTAATTTCAGGAATTATAGGGTAGGAATGACCTAGAAGAGAGGAAGAAAGCATGTACAAAAAGGGAGGAATATGAAGAATTGAAATCTTGGAAGAAGCAGCATTGGCACGCCCGCGCACTCCACGCGCACGTGTGGATGAGGTGGCTGGAAGCGGCGCACAAGGATGGACGCATTCGTGCAGATCAGAAGATTCCCATCGACGCGCACGCGCACTTGGCGCGCACAGGTGGATCGCAAAAGCAATCGGTGCGCGCGCACGCATGGCGCGCATGCGTGGGAAGCTACACGTGACCTCATTAAAGGAAATCGTGCCTGGCGATTTCTAAGGCTCATGAGGCCCAATTTCAAGCTGTTTCTGCATGGAAAAGACCCAAGGATGCTAGAGGGAAAGGGGGGATCATTCATTTTTATACTAAGACACAATTTTAGCTAGTTTTTGGTTCTTTTGTTATTCTAGAGAGAGAAACCCTTATTCCTCTCTAGATCTAGTTTTAATTTGATATTCCCTTATTGACTTGTGAATTGGATCTTGTTAATTACTAGTTTTAATTGTTCAATTTGAATTTCCTTGTTACAATTTTGCTTATATCTAGTGATAGTTTTATGAATCCTTGTTAATTGTCATTTTATATCCATTTCATGCGTGTTGTGAATCTTGACTTGTTGATATTGCATTGATGATTTCTATGTTTAATTTTGTTGTTTGGATGATTGTATGTTGATAATTGTTAGTGGGTATTTGTAGATTTCAATTTAATTGCTATTTTGAACATATCTTTTGTTAATGCTTACCATGTATTTGATGAATTGTTTACTTTGATTATGGAGTAGTCTTCTTCACTCTTGGCCTAGGTCAAGGGAATTGGGTAAACTTGAGTCATTGGGTCTAATGGATTTGATGATTTGGGGCCCTTAGTGGTCAATTTGATAACCATTGACGCTAATCTTCTGTTAAGTTAATTAATAGTGAGGTTAGGACTTATGGGTTGATGTTGACGAAACCATTTGACGTACTTCAAGTATAGAAGTAGACTTAATGAGTTTGGTTCCCCATAACTGTCAAGATATGGTTGTTGGACAAGGATGGTGACCCTAATTCTCATGCCTAGCCAAGAGTTGCCTTTATTATTCATATTTGAAAACCAAAATTCTCAATTATTTGTCTTAGTTGTAGTTACTTGTTGGTTTAGAATAGAATTAAGTGGAATGTTACTTGTTCATTGGAATTGCCCATGTTTTGCTTAGTTAATTGAATTAGTTTGTTGCAATTTAAGATTACTTGCTTGTTAAGATTCCCATTTATTTTCATGCTCATAACTCACAACCCCGGATTTCTAACCAATGTTGAAGAACATGTTTGCCCATTCCTTGTGAGACGACCCGAGGTTTGAATACTTCTGTTATTTCTATTGGGGTTGAACTTGTGACAACCAAATCCCTCTTCTAAATTTGATACCCGAGGATTGTTGTTGGTAGAGCTATACTTGCAACGCGATTTTATTGGAGAAAATCTTTACCAATACACTCTTGGGGAGCCATCAAATTTTTGGCGTCGTTGCCGGCGAATGGTTGCAACATATGCCTTGATATTGGTTATGTGAATATGTGAATATTGTAGATATTTTACTTCTTTCAATACTTAGCTATAGTTTAGATTTCTTTTACATTTGTGCTATGACTCTCAAGTTTGATGACTCGGTCTCAACCGAATTCTAGCTTAGCCGATTTTGATCCCGAGATTGAAACAACTTTGTTACACACTCGGCAAGCTAGACGGCGGTTGGACTATACGCCTAGTACCTCGGCCTCTCTTGAGGAAAATACCGAATCACTAGACGTCACCGAGAGTGACTTGGAGTCCGCTACTTCCTATTCTTCTGTTAGCACTACTAATACATCTTTGCATCCTACAGGTGAGCCATACATGGCGGAGCCACGCTGGATCACTTTGCATGAGCAAGGAGCTCCGGATATTATACTTCAATCGTTACAAGCAAGGTACCATAACCTTGATCCAAACTTTGAGTTGAAGAGTAGCTTGATAAATCTACTTCCTAAGTATCATGGGTTGCCGGGTCAAGACCCCATCCGACATTTGAAGGATTTTCAAGTTGCTTGTTTTATAGCTCGAAGGCATGAAGCCGATGAGGTGGCTATCATGGTTTTCGCCTTCCCTTTCTCTCTTGAAGCACAAGCAAAAACATGGTTTTATTCGCTACTTTACCGAAGGTCTTTGTGTGGAAGATAGAAGATTGCTCACCGCTTCTAGTGGTGGTTCCCTTTCGAAAAACAAGACGGAGGGAGAAGCTTGGAATTTGATAAAGGATGTTGCCGAAGCTACACAACATACAAGGGTGAGAAGTAATCCTCTCAAGGGTGTGGTAGAACCATCCCCTTCTGAATCAAGTCTAGCTAAATCACTTGGGAATATGACCACCATCCTTACACAAATCCAAAAGGATCAAAAGGAATACTACTCCATCCAAGCCATCCAAGCCCCACCTCCGGTTGCTCAACTTGAAGGCCCTCCTAGGATTTATGGTTTGTGCTCTAGCACCACACATTACACCGACCAATGCCATCAAATTCTAGAGGAACATGCTCTTATGGTGGCCAATGTGAATTACAACAACCGTCCACCCTACCCTCCTTAAGGTCAAAACAATTACCATCAAGGTGGTAATCAACATCAAGGGTGGAGGGATAATGCACAATGGAGCAATCAAAACCAAAGGTGGAACAACTCTCCTTCTCATCATAACAACAACCAATCTCCATCCCAACACTACCATAACAACACCAACTACCAAGCCAACCAAGGCCACTCCAACCAAAACCAAAATAACTACACCAAGTACCAAGCACCACACCATAGACAACAAAATCAAAACCAAACTCCTCCATCTTCCAATAATTAAGTTGATGAGCTTAGAGCTGCCATGGAAAAACGAGATGAGAGCAACAAGGCTCAATTCGATGCCTTGAATACTCAATTGGCTAACCTCACCAACATGCTTTCAAAGATGAACATGTCAAACCAACCACCAACCCTCAAGTTCCTCTAACCTTCCATCCCAACCCCAACCAAACCCAAGAGGCGGTCTCAACACCATCACTCTACGGTCGGGGACTACATTAGAGGAGATACCTCCAAGGGTCATGGGAGATATTCTTGAGGAAGAGCTAGTTATTGAAGCTCCATATGAAGAAGAGGTGGTAGACAAAAGGCATGAGGAAGAAGGAGTACACCTCAAGGAACCCAAGAGGAAAGATATAGTGGATGAGTCCATTCCTATCCCATTCCCTTCCATGGTGAAGAAGGCAAAGAAAACATTGGAAATTTGATTTGAACATGCTTTAAGTGTTCAAGAAGGTTGAGGTAACCATACCACTTCTTAACGCTATTCAACAAATTCCAAAGTATGCAAAATTTTTTAAAGACTTGTGTACACACAAGGATAGGATAGGAGAATTGGAGACACTATCCTTGGGTAGTTCAATTTCTTCCTTGATGGAACCTATTCCAAGGAAATGTGGTGACCCTAGACCATGCTTAGTGTCTTGTTGTATTGGTGGACACACTTTTCATGATTGTATGTGTGACTTGGGAGCTTGTGTAAGCATCATGCCACTTTCTATATATGTGTGGTTGAATTTAGCTCCATTAAAGAAGTCGGCGGCGAGGTTTGCCTTAGTCGATAAAAGTGTGATCACAGTGATGGGAATAGCGGAAGATGTACTCGTGGAAATTAAGGATTTGGTTTTTCCAGTTGACTTTTACATCCTTGAAATGCCTCCAGCAGAAAATAAAAGCTCATCCTCCGTTCTACTTGGTAGACCTTTCCTCAAAACCTCCAAATTCAAGTTAGATGCCTTCACCGGCATATATTTCTTTGGGGTTGGAGATAAGATTATCAAGTTTAATTTAGAGGAAGCCATGAAACATCCTCCCGAAGAATATTTCGTACTCCGATGTGATGTAATTGATGAAGTGGTAGCGGAAGTGCAAGAAGAAGACCATGACAAGTTATGCTACCCCATTGTTGAGGAAACGAATGACCAAGAGGATGAACATGAGGAAGTTATCAAGAATGAGCCCCATGAGCTTGATGAAAAGGAACCTCATCTTGAGACAAAAAGTGAACTGAAGCCCCTTCCGTCTCATCTGAAGTATGCTTTCTTAGAGGATAACCAAAGGTTTTCGGTCATTATTGCTAGTGAGCTTTCAAGTGAAGAAGAGGAAAAGCTCTTAGATGTTCTAAGAAAGTACAAGAAAGCAATAGGATGGAGCCTAGCGGATATTGTGGGAATTGACCCCCGCAAATGCATGCATAGGATATTTCTCAAAGATGTAGCTAGGCCGGTCAGGCAACCTTAAAGGAGGCTCAACCCAATCATCCTCGATGTAGTGAAGAAAGAGGTCACCAGATTACTGGATGTGGATATCATATACCCAATCTCTGACAGTGAGTGGGTGAGCCCGGTCAAGGTTGTCCCCAAGAAGTCGGGCATCACAACGGTCAAGAAGGACGACGGTGAAATGGTCACTAAAAGAGTACAAAATGCGTGGCGAGTATGTATTGACTACAAAAGATTGAACGCCACTACACAGAAGGACCATTACCCCTTACCATTCATCGATTAGATGCTAGACCGCTTGGCAAGTAAATTTCGCTACTGCTTTCTTGATGGATTTACTGGCTACTTCCAAATACATATTGCTCCTGAAGATCAGGAGAAGACCACATTTACTTGTTCGTTTGGCACTTTTGCCTATAAAAGGATGCCATTTGGACTATGCAATGCACCTGCTACTTTTCAGCGGTGCATGACGAGTGTTTTCTCCGATCTAATGGAGAATTGTCTGGAAGTCTTTATGGATGACTTTAGCGTTTATGGTACTTCGTTTGATTGTTGTTTAGAGAGCTTGGCCAAGGTCTTAGCTAGATGTATTGACACTAACCTTATCTTAAATTTTGAAAAATGTCACTTTATGGTACGACAAGGTATAGTGTTAGGACATGTAGTATCTCATGAAGGCATTTCTGTAGACCCGGCCAAGGTCGATGTTATCACCACTTTGCCTCACCCCTTATCCGTGAGGGAGGTCCGCTTGTTTTTGGGACATGCAGGATTCTATAGGCGCTTTATCAAGGACTTCAGCAAGATTGCTTTACCATTGTCGCGCCTACTCCAAAAAGATGTGGATTTTGAGTTCGATAGGGAATGTGTAAAAGCTTTTGAAGAGCTAAGGAAGACTTCTTACCACGGTACCAATTGTGCGAGGCCCCAACTGGATGTTGCCGTTTGAGATAATGTGCGATGCGTCAAACCATGCTGTAGGTGCCGTGCTTGCAAAGCGCAATGATAAACTCCCTTATGTCATTACTTACTCTTCTAAGACACTAGATGCAGCACAAACCAACCATACCACTACTGAAAAAAAACTCCTAGCTATTGTTCATGCTTTAGATAAATTCAAATCTTATTTGCTAGGATCAAAGATAGTGGTATACACGGATCATGCAGCTTTAAAGTACTTATTGACAAAGAAAGAGTCAAAGCCTAGACTCATACGTTGGATCTTGCTTTTGCAAGAATTCGACGTTGAGATTAGGGACCGGAGTGGATCTCAAAACCTGGTTGCGGATCATTTAAGCCGGATTGAGAATTTAAAAATTGATCCATTTCTGATCAATGACTCATTCCCATTGGATAGTTTGCATACTGTGTCGGATAGCTTTCTTTGGTTTGCCCCAATGGCAAACTACTTAGTTGCGAAAATCTTCACTCCCAACTTTTCGAAAAGCCAAAGGGACAAGTTAAGGAGTGATTCCAAATACTATATTTGGGATGACCCTCACTTGTGGAAGAGGGGCATGGACCAAGTAATTCGAAGATGTGTCCTGGAGTCTGAATCCTAACCAATTCTTGAAGCTTGCCATTCTTCCGAATGTGGTGGCCACTTTGGCCTACAAAGGACCGCTAAAAAAGTGTTGGATTGTGGATTCTGGTGGCCAACCTTATTCAAGGATGCTAACCGGTTATGTGTGTCTTGCCATCAGTGTCAGAGGTCAGGAAACGCATCCCAAAGGGATGAAATGCCTCAGCAACTTATGTTGTTCTGTGAGATATTTGATGTATGGGGCATTGACTTTATGGGACCGGTTCCTAACTCTAGTGGATATCTGTATATTCTATTAGCGGTTGACTACGTATCAAAGTGGGTAGAGGCCATACCTACCCGCCTTGACGACGCCAATGCCGTTGTTTCTTTCATTAGGAATCACATTGTATGCCGTTATGGGTCGCCACGAGCAATCGTGAGCGACCAAAGATCCCACTTTTGTAACAGGAAAGTAGAAGTATTACTCAAGCACTATGGAGTGTCGCATAAGGTTGCTACTGCTTATCATCCGCAAACAAATGGACAAGCAGAAGTGTCCAACCGGAAAATTAAGAGAATCTTGGAGAAAGTGGTCAATCCACAAAGAAAGGATTGGAGCCTCCGGTTAGGAGATGCATTATGGGCGTATAGAACGGCCTACAAGACTCCGATAGGGATGAGTCCTTTCCGGATCATCTATGGTAAGGCATGCCACCTTCCGGTGGAGATTGAGCATCGAGCCTATTGGGCGGTAAAGCAGTGCAACATGGATTTTGCCAAGGTGGGTGAAGCTAAGAAGTTACAACTGGAGGAGCTTGAGTGTTTGAGGAACGATTCATATGAGAATGCCCGAATCTACAAGGAAAAGACTAAAGCATTCCATGACCATCATATCCGGAAGAAGGACTTTCAAAATGGTGACGAGGTCCTCCTCTACAACTCAAGGCTCCAATTTATGCCTGGCAAGCTCTGCTCTAGATAGGAAGGACCTTTCAAGGTGAAAGAGATAAAGCCCTACGGAGTGGTGGAATTATTTGATCCCAAGAGTGAAGCAACTTTCAAGGTGAATGGACATAGGGTGAAGAAGTATCATGGTTGCAAGCCCCCAAAAGAGCTAGAGGTGTACCTATTGGAGGATGCACCAAGGAGAAAGGAAGCTTAAGAAAAGGACCGTCCAACTTAAGGACATTAAAGAAAAGTGCTTGGTGGGAGGCACCCCACCGTGGTAAGATCTTCCTTGTTTATACCATCTTGTTTGTATCCTTAGTTTCTTGTGAATTTTGTGATCTCTTGATGATTGATTGAGTGCATAGGAGTGCTAGCTTTGTTGATTTTGTTGGATAGATAGGATGTTCATATAGATAGGATGTGAAAAAAGATAAAGAAAACAAAAAAATTATTTGAAAAAGGGCACCGACGCGCCAACGCATACTGCGCGCGCGCGCCGGTGGCGCAATTCCAGCTCTTGGGCCAAACACCCGACAGTCATGCCCACTTCGTGCCCAACTCACGCCAGGCACCCACGCGTTCGCGTACTTGCCGCCTGCGCGCACCATTGCAATTCAACCATCGACGCTGAAGAGAGAAACTTTTGCGTGGTCTAGAATTCAGAATAAATTCTCGTTGCAGGTATAGCTTCTAAACCAACAAAAATCCTTTCTTAAAAATATTTTGGTTGTCACAAGTAACAAAACCCTTTTAAAATTGATAACCGAAGTATTCAAACCTCGGGTCGTCTTCTCAAGGAACTGCAGGGAGGTATGTTCTTATTATTGGTTATGAGTTTTGCAAATTGGAGTTTTGAAAGTAAGGAACAAGTAATTTAAACGACAATTAAAATAAATAAATAACTATAAAATAAACTCTTGGCAAGGTATGAGAAATTGGAAGTCCTATCCTAGTTATCCTTATCAATGGTGATGAGAATTGAGTTTTAATCCCACTTAGTTAGCCTTTACTAAAGCAAAAGAAGGTCAAGTGGGTCAATTAGTTTGATCCTCAGGTCCTAGTCGATTCCTAAGAAAGGACTGGAATTATTGAAGTTCAATTCAATTGGCAAGACAACAATTATCAATCACGTTGAGTTTGATAACTCATGAGTTACCAATTACTTAACCAAGGCCAAAAGTGGAAAAGTAAACTTACTCGAATAAAAATATCTTTAGATTGGAAGCAATAGTAATATAAATAAAAGAAAGCAATCTTAAACTGAAATACCTCAAATAACATTAATTAAGAGAATCATATGTAACATGGAAGTGTTCATAAATTAAATTGACAAAGTAATTACAAAGGAACATTGAACCTGATAAAGAGTTGGAATACTAACTTGAAATAATAAGAAATCCTAATCCTAAAACCTAAGAGAGAGGAGAGAACCTCTCTCTCTAGAAACTACATCTAAACTATGAAAAGTGAATAATTGGAGAGCTCCCTATGAATGGATGCATTCCCCCACTTCATAACCTCTAATCTGTGCCTTCTGGACTTGGATCTGGGCCAAAAAGGGTTTCGGAAATTGCTGGGAGCATTTTCTGTAATTTCTGGTGCGTGGCGTCTGTCACGCATCTGCGTGGGTCACGCGGTCACGTTATCTGGAGTTTTCCTTGTCACGCGTTCGCTTAGGTCATGCGTCCGCGTCATCTGTGTTCTGCTCATAGCGCGCGTCCACATCAGTCACGCGTTCGCGTCGCTGATAGTTTCTTCAAAAACTTTATTTTGTGCTTTTCCTTCCATTTTTGTATGTTTCCTTTCTATCCTTTAAGTCATTCCTGCCTTAGAAGATCTGAAACTACTCAACACACAAATCACGGCATCGAATGGTAATAAAGGGTAATTAAAATAAATAATTTCAAAGCATAGGAAACATGTATTTCACATATATCACATAATAAGGAATGGAAAGTAAAACCATGCAATTTTCATGAATAAGTGGGTGAAGGATTGAATAAATCTCTTGAATTGAGCACAATATATATCATAAAATATGGATTTATCAACCTCCCCACACTTAAACAATAGCATATCCTCATGCTAAGTCCAAGATAAAGAATAAGGTAAGGTTAAAGTGGTGGAATCTCATGCAATGCAATCTATTCTAAATGCAACTACTTAAATGCATCATGCAATTCTAATTGTCATTCACTTGTATATAAAACTTACATGTAGTTAAATTAATTCACATCCTCAAGAAATCATATATACATAGCCAACTTTAGATAATGTTAAAGCACTTTTACAATTGAGATGGGTAAAAATATTTTTCAAACTTGCAAGACAATTAACAATTTAAGCAGAGATATATGGTGATGAGCTATTGAACCCTCATTGGATTTTGTGTTTACTCTCTAGTCACTCAGTGTTTATTGGGTTAATCACTCTATTCTTCTTTTTATCCTTACTTTCTATAACTTTGTTCTTCATCTAACCAATCAACAATTATAGAATACAGTCATACAAAAATAATGAGGTCTTTTTCAAGGTTGTAATGGGGTTAAGGTAAGGGTAAGGGTATATGTATAAGGCTAAGTGAGCTAATAAGTGAATCCTTGATTAGTCTAAGATCTCGCCTAACATACATATTTTGTAATTCCAAGTTTCTTAACCTATTTGCCCAACTTTTCTCACTTTGTATTGCAAGCTCATGCATTAACTTGAATTTTATCCCATGTGCATTGATTCTTTTTTTTTTTTTTTTGCAATTGGGGAATATTTTTGTATCCCCTTAATTAAATACCGAAAAAAAAAATTTTTAATGCACATGGTATTTCAATTGTTTTGATTTCACATGAGCATGCTTCCCAGATTGAGATATATTTTGAAATATCTTTATTCTTTCTTAAACAATAAACCATTTCTATCATCCATGTTCCCATTAAGTTCCCCACACTTAAACAATACACCATTTCTATCTTAAGCTAACCAAGGATTCAACTTGGGATTTTTAATTTGTTTTTCTGCTTAAGGTTAGTAATGTGGTTTATAGAACAAGAGGGGATTAAAAATGCTAAAAGGGGTTAACAAGGGTGATGTAAAAGGTAGGCTAATTTGGGATAAGTGAGGAAAATTCAAATAATGGCCTCAATTATCTCTTAATATGTATCTATACTCTATATTGGACATATAGATTAAAATAAAGCAAAGAACATCAGAATAAAAAGAAGGGCGAAACACACAGGAATAAAAATTATGGTTTGAATGTAACCATACAATTAAGCTCAAAACTCATAGGCTGTGTGTTCACTAGCTCAAAAATCATATATCAGTTATACATGTCATGCAAGTAAAATTTAAGAGTTCCCATTATTCTCAATGTAAAAAAATTTTGGGTGGCTTTAAAGTTTTAGTGTTCCTCCTTGATGAAATGTTGTTAACTAACTAACATGTTATGTTCTATATACAAGGTGTGTGGATTATTTTTGATTATGTTAAAGTCTCTAGTTTACTTCCTTTTTATTTTCAATTTAAACCAAACTATCATATGCTAAAAGGGGTAAACTATACTAATTAATCCACATATTCTATAACTAATAAGTTTAGAATTGCAACTAAACTAAATGGCTAAAATATGAACTAACGTGCAAAATGCAGAAATAAAAGTAAAAACACATGAAAAGAAAAATGTATAAGTACTGAAAGATAAAAATAAAAATAAAAATAAAGATAAAAATACAGAAAAATAACCAAAATAAAATAAAAGAGTTTGTAGTGGTTCACCAAAAAGATATGCCAGAGATGGCTACCTCCCCACACTAAAAATAAAGCATCGTCCTCGATGCTCACTCAAGCTGGGTGTGAAGGAGTGTCATCACTGGAAGGATGGGCTGCTGGGGTCTCTGTGGTGGCCTGAGGATCTGCAGACTGGATGAAGGTATGAGGATCTGTCTGCTGTAGTGGAGGCTCTGACTGGATAGGAATCTCGGGGTCTGCGGCCTGTATCTGGTGTGGCTCCTCCTGCTGTGGCGCAGCCTGCTCCAGGCCTGCCTGCTCAGCCTGGGCATGTGTCTCCTCCTCATGAGTGCTCGCCTCCGCCTCAGATGTGTCAGAAGGGGTGTCAGGCTCGGAGGGGATGTCGCCGCCGGATCGGATCATCAACTTGAGGTGCTCATAGCGTCGCTTGTTGCGACGCTCCATACGGTCCAAGCAGGCGAAGAGGCGATGCACCAAATGGTAAATAGGCTCAGGAGCAGGTGGAGGTGCAGTGGGTGGGGCTGGTGTAGCAGTGGAAGAAGAAGGGGCAGCTGAAGGCGTGGCTATGTCAGCAAAAGCGGTGAGGAATGGGGGTGTATAGCCTAAAGCCCGAAACTTCCTGCTGTGAGGGATAATCTTCTTGCAGTCCGCAGCAGGTGACTTCTCATCGGCATCCTCCCAAGGCACGTCAGCTCGACGGCCTAGCTGGGTAACCAGGTAAGGGAAGGGAAAGGTGCCTCGGACATGGACCCTGGCCATATAGTGCCGGATGAATCGTGGCAGATACAGGTCCTTACCCTCCATCATACACTAGAGGAGGGTGATCATAGCAGTAGGCAGCTCCGTCTCATGAGTACTCGGCATAACAAAGTTGCTCAGGATCTGGTGCCAGAGCCAAGCCTCATCATTCAGATACATCAGCTTGATACCCTTAGGCATTGTTGTGTTCTTACCCATGACCCATGGGACAATAGGGTCAAGGGCTATCCTCTCCTTGACAGCATCCCAGTCAAATTTCAGAAAGCACATGTCCTCTTCTGCCTTTTGGTAACTGTCAGGCTGATCTGACTTAGGCTGAAGCTTCAGAATATCCTCAATGGCCTCTTCAGTGACCAGTATCTGTTTCCCTCTGAGGTTCACTGCATCCAGGGAAGTCTTGAAATAATTGCAGTAAAACTCTCTTACCCAAGAAACATTGACCTCAGTCAGGTTTCTCTCCAAGAAGAACCAGCCTCTCTGTTTGATCTGATCGAAGGTGTACTGCTGTAGTTCTTCTGGAATTTTCAAAGTCCTCTCCAGGTACAAATTTTTGGAGGTAGCAAATACGGGATACTTCAGCTCACAGTATCGGTTTGCAAACTTGATTGGATCATTGGCAGGGAGGAGTTGGTCAGCCTTCTCCTGCGGGGTAAAGTGCTTTTCCCACCAGGAGTCATCATGCATAATCTCCAGGATTGACATAGAGGATTCACCTCTTTTTCATTTGCCAGTTGTTGCCTTTCCTTTTCCCTTTCTTTGAGGGTCAGACATCCTAAAAAACAGAAATCTAGGATATAATAGAAGCAGGAAAACAAGTAGGCAAATAACAAGATAAGCACAAAGTGGCAAAGGAGCAGTAGAATTATGAAATGATTTGAAGAAATGTATATTTTGGATTGTTTCGGAGGTAAAAATCTGAGATGAGAAATCACAATCCAAAATATTTTATGAGTGGAATACTTGTTAATTAGGAGCAACAATAATCATGCTATGAGTTAAAAAGTTGAAAGAGTTAGTTTAAAAGCAGATGGGGAAGTTAGAAAGTTAAAAGTGGGTAAAATTGAAAAAAAAGAGGTTAGAAAGCGAAAAACAGTGAGTTAGTAAAAAGAAAGTCAGAGTAAGTGGCATGATGATTGGTTTCTAAGTAACAAGAATTTCATAATTTTAAGCAACAGACAACTCATATTCAAGCAAGGAAATCAGGTTGTTGATGATTCATATAGATATAGAAATGGCGAAAAGGGAAAGCTAATCATCAATAATATGAATTATTAACCGGGAAAAAAGAGGAATAAGAAAGCGAGCCCGTGCATTCATGAATTGGTTTGGTAAAAAGCTGAGGAGTGCCAAATTCAAATAGCCAAAACCAAAACATGAATGAATATCAAAACAATTTACAGAAAATTGGGCAGCATACCGGCTAAAATTGGATGTTCCCGGGTAATAAATAGCAGGCAGAATAGTTCATATAAATTAAAACAAACTGCAAATAGATATAAATAATATGAACATGAAAGAGCAGTCGCAATAGCAGCATGAACAGTAAGAACATCATATGAACTATTTGCAATTCAATGAAGCCCAAGGACTCAAGAACACTCAATTCCCTTAGCCTAGGCCAAGAGTAAAGGAAACTACACAAAAATTATAGGAAGCATTATATCAAACACCTAATGTGCAATAAAAGTAAACATCACAAAATGCTAAAATTAAAGAAACCCATAACTATCATAAGCGAGAAATTGGTATGCAAAATCGTGATCGTTCATTCCTTGGTAACGGCGCTGAAAACTTAATACGCACGTTCATAATCTTAATTCTTTGTCACAACTTCGCACAACTAACCAGCAAGTGCACTGGGTCGTCCAAGTAATAAACCTTACGTGAGTAAGTGTTGATCCCACGGAGATTGTCGGCTTGAAGCAAGCTATGGTCACCTTGTAAATCTCAGTCAGGCGGATTCAAATGGTTATAGAGTTTTAATAATTAAAAGATAAATAAAACGTAAAATAGGATAGAGATACTTATGTAATTCATTGATGAGAATTTCAGATAAGCGTATGGAGATGCTTAATTCCTTCTGAATCTCTGCTTTCCTGCTATCTTCATCCAATCATTCCTACTCCTTTCCATGGCAAGCTTTATGTAGGGCATCACCCGTTGTCAATGGCTACATTCCGTCCTCTCAGTGAAAATGGTCCAAAATGCGCTGTCACCGCACGGCTAATCATCCGTCGGTTCTCGATCATACTGGAATAGGATTCAGTAATCCTTTTGTGTCTGTCACTACGCCCAGCACTCGCGAGTTTAAAGCTCGTCACAGCCATCCCTTCCCAGATCCTACTCGGAATACCACGGACAAGGTTTAAACTTTTCGGATCTCAAGAATGGCCGCCAATAATTCTAGCCTATACAACGAAGACTCTGATCTCACGATCAGGAGGCTAAGAGATACACATTCAACCTTGTTTTCATGTAGAACGGAAGTGGTTGTCAGGCATGCGTTCATAAGTGAGAATGATGATGAGCGTCACATAATCATCACATTCATCATGTTCTTGTGTGAGAATGAATATCTTAGAGAAGAAATAGGCTTGAATTGAATAGAAAAACAATAGTACTTTGCATTAATTCATGAGGAACAGTAGAACTCCACACCTTAATCTATGGTGTGTAGAAACTCTACCGTTGAAAATACATAAGAACAAGGTCTAGGCATGGCCGAATGGCTAGCCTCCCTAAATGGCATATGAATTCGAAAATTCGGAAAAAGGCCCCCAGTACAATAGTAAAGAGTTCTATTTATACTAAACTAGTTACTAGGGTTTACAAAATTGAGTAATTGATGCAGAAATCCACTTCCGGGCCCACTTGGTGTGTGCTTGGGCCCACTTCGGGTCGCGTGAGGCATGCGACTGCGTCGCTGGAAATCGTGCTAAATGCACAATTCCAGCGTCGTTTCAGCGCAACTCTCTGTCTTCTTTGGGGTGTTGTGCCATCCACGCGACGCGAACACGTCGCTCATGCTTTCACGTGGGATGGGTGTTTCGCAAGTGACGCGTTCGCATCAGGGACGCGAACACGTGGGCCCTTTTGTGCTAAACGCACAACAGCCGCAAGATTCCAGCCCAGATTTCTGGGCATTGGATTTTTACGCCGATTTCCAGATCACGCGTTCGCGTGATTGACGCGGACGCGTGGGAGGTGTTTTTCGCAACTGACGCGAACGCGTTAGCAATGCGGTCGCGTCGCACGCCTCCTTTTTTTCATATGCAGGTATGCAATTATGCAGTATGCAATGCTAATGCAAATGCTATGAATGACATCCAGGTTCAATAAAAAAATAATATAACATAAAATCAAATAGTACAAAATAAAAATTGAAAAAGAACGACCATACCATGGTGGGTTGTCTCCCACCTAGCACTTTTTGTTAAAGTCCTTAAGTTGGACATTGGATGAGCTTTCTGTTATGGTGGCTTATGCTTAAATTCATCCAGAAATCTCACTAACATTTGGAATGCCAACAGCATTGGTATATTGGTAAATAAAATTATATATGTTTCTAAAGTAATTTTATAGTAATATATTTAAATCCAAATTTTCTCTTTTATTTTAAATATTATGTAAATTTCGTATGTTAATCGTATATGTTTTATTGTAATTTTAATCTATGTTTCTTATTTTTACGTATCATTATTGTGTAACACGTATAGTCCTCACCCAATTAGTCACACACACATATACGGTACACTAACCCCTCCCTTATTCCTCCACGCTTCTTTTCTCCCCACCATTCATTCACGGATGAACACACTCCACACGAATAAGCTTATCAACACAGAGAAGAAAGAAATCAGAGAAAACAAGGAAAGAGAGATCGAGAGAGAGCAAGACACAGAGGGAAGAGGGGAAGGGGGAAGCAGCGCCGGTGGGTAACACAGGCAGCGTCGCTGCTGTTGCTGTCATATAGGAGAGTGTAGGAGAAGTGGAACGCAAGAGGGAGAAGGATGGTGCGCTGTTGGAGCCACATCACTGCCGTTCCTCACAGTCACCGCCGCATTTTACTGCCGTCGTTAAACTTGCATCGCCGTCGCCACTCTTCAACCCACCGTCAGGGAGAGGCACTTCCATCGAACCCTAGCCATCACTATCGCCTCTGCACGCAAAGAAGGGGCTGGTGCCACTGTTGCCGTCGATTTGGAGTTGCCATAGACACAGTTATTTCTACTTCTAGTGCTCATTCTTCTGACTGTTGGAGTTGCTGTGGAATGGAGCCACTGGCGGGGTGTTGCTGCTGCCAGAACCATCGGGAAGGATTGCTGGGAATCACTGCTGCCCTGTTTTCGTTCTAATTAGGTTCAACATCCATTGCCCTGGGTTAGACTTTTTCCTTTATTTCTGCTCCAATCGCACACCCTATTCTGCCAATTTCTTATTAAACTGCTTGTTCTTGTTTTAATTCAACTTTGGCCTATGCTCTATTTTAAATTACCAGAGCTGTTTCTGCCTTTCGATTCCATTGAATTCGAAATCTTCATTTCACTGCAACCATGGTCATTATTGTGGAAGCTAATGCTACTGCTGTCCCGGTTGTGTTGAGATGTAGTGCTGCTGCTTTCTTGGCAGAAACGGTTGCGTGACTAGTAGAGGTCCAGCCAGCTGTCTCGCGGCAATTCTGCCAACGGTCTCTTATAATTGCAACATCGAGGTAGGGGGTTTAAAATGATTTTAATTTAGGAATGCCAACAAGGTTTACTAAATAACTGTAAATAGTATTAATAGCTGTCAGTAATTAATTGATTATATGAATGTTGGATTGTGATTGTGATTGTGCTTGGTGCTGTGATTGAATTTATTGTAATTATGTATGGTGGATGATTGAATTATTGATTGTTGGTTGTTGAAATGGTTGTTTGGTATATTGCTATGGCTGTGAAAGTGACTTGAGATTAGTAGAGGATTGTGGTTTTGACTGATTATGTATAAATGGTTCAGACTAAGATAATCATTTGATATATTTAATACTGGATTAAGAATTGTTGAAGAATTAGGGCCTAAAAGACTAAACTATTATTAAGAATCTGGTTTTCAAAATAGAATGGTTACTTTGAGGACGGCCTCTGGTATGATATTAAAATCTGAGTAAACTTTAACAAGTGTAGTTGTTAGGATTTAAATTTGAAGGTTTCGTATTAACTGAAGATTTAGTTATGATTTTTCAAAGTGAAGCCGTAAAATCTGATTTTCTGCATTACCTTTAAGTGAAAACAGTAATTTTGAAAGACTGTAACTAATTCTGTGATGATTAGAATTGCGTTGAACTAAGTCCTAGTTAAACTTGGGAATAATTGGGACTGAATTGGAGAGTTTGAGATATTTTCATTAAATATAAGATTTATGGTGAATTTTTGAGTAATGGTTGTGGGATCTGATTTTTACTGCAGAATTTTTGGAATAGCAGTAACTTGTTGGCTCTGCTGTGAATGTTCCGAATTGAATTTTGAAGCAAAACCAATTTTAAATGAAACTTTAGTCCTATTATTTTAATGTCATAAAATTTCAGAACGGTTGAACTTGTGGTTTAAAAGATACAAATTTTTGAAATACGATGCATTATGCAGTAAAGGCCAGATTCTGTTTTCTTAAATCAGTAAATTTGGAAGTTTATAACTTTTGAACTTGCTTGGATATCGAGGTGCAACCAATTGGAAGTGAAAACTAAGTATGTTTATCATATGTGACTTAAATTTCAGGGCTATCCATGTTTTAATGAGTAAGTTATGGGACTTGGAAGAAGATAAGTTCATTAAGTTTTAAAACAGAATTCTGCGGAAAATTAATCAATTTCTAGGTTATATAACTTCTTCATTAAAAATGATATTGACCTGAAACCAATTGGAAAAGAAACCTGAATGAGTGAAGTTGAACTATATTAATTTTTAAAGCCATTGGATTTAACGTGGATTTTATATTGAATTTTGAATATCACATGCTGCTGCTGTTTTTTTTTTTGGTTTTACGCATTGCAGAGCAGTCACGGTTTTTCCTCTATTTCTAAGGATAGAGAAACCAGAAAATTATGATCTTTGGTTTGTTAGAAAGCTTATTTCAAGATGAACGCCTGGACATAAAGTTTGTGCAATTCCGAGTTTATTTGCTATACTAAAAACAGAAAAGAAGATAGAAAGCTGAGAATGTCTGAGTGAGAGTTATGAGTTCATAAAATTAAAGATAAACCTTAGCGTCATAGGGCTGATTCAATGTTGGAATTTGTTTGATTCTTAATTGATTTGATATTGGAGAGGTTGAAAAGAGTTTGTTAAATTTTTTGGTTGGGACCCGTAAGGGTGGCTAAGTCCTATTTTTAAAGGAGATTATGTCCAAATTTTTATAAAAGTAAAAGGACTTAATCAAAATGAATACTTGAGACTTGTTTAACGATAATAACTTTACTGATTATTTTGAGAAAATATATTTGGTTTATAAAGTTGTTAGCAAGGATGTGGATTTTGTCCCGCTTGTATATTTACAATTACAAAAGAGTAAAGAGATAAAAAGAAAAGAGTAATCAGAACAGAGTAGAAAAACACAGAGAACAGAGCAGCCAGAGTAAAGTAAAGAGATAAAGAGAAAAAGAGTAATATAGATACAAATGAAATAGTAATCAGAGAAAAGTAAAGAGATACAGAGAACAAAGCAACTAGAGTAGAGTAAAGAGATGCAGAGAAAAGAGAAACCAAAGCAGAGTAAAGAGATATTTGTATATACATATATTAGTTGCTTGATGCAACCCAGAGTTATATTTATATATATTAGTTGCTTAATGCAACCCAAAGCATTAGTAGGGAAACTAAGTTATCTACAGCCATTTTCCACTTCTCCAGAGCAGAGCAGAGTATATATATATTTTCCTGCAGTAAGCAGAGGCTGTCTCAAATGAACGGCTATTATTATATGCGTATTTATTTAGGAACGGAAAATCGTATTCGAGAAAATTGGGACTACTTGTGACCGGATAAATGTCGGGATTGTGGGTAGCCAACTGACATATGAGCTCATGGCCTGTACTAGGACTAGACATTCATCATATGCATCTATGTGACATTGTTTGGGTGTGTATATTGTAATTGGTTTGCCTATGTGAATAATTCTGTTTAACTGCTAATTGCTATACTTGATGTAATTGCTCTTGATTGTGTTTGAATCTCTTTACTTGTGTTTGTATCTGATTGGCTGGGTTGTAGTGAATTGGGTGTTGATTGAATTGCTTGGGCCTAAGGCCATGATTGGTTTGTGTTGAGGTTTAGTAAAGTATGAAAGATTAAGCTAGTTCGGCATAGACTTAATGAACCTATTCTTGGAACAAATTAGTCATTCATATAGTCTAGGAAAAATTTTAAGACGTATATAAAGAAAAATATGGGTTTAGGATTTTGGATAATTAATTGATGCTTCTAAAGAAGGTTTTAGATTTTTGAATGTTGAGCCATTGGTTTTCAAAAGAAGTTTATATAAGGCGAGCGATGAATACTGCGAATGAAAGTAGTTTTCTTTTCAATGTCTCTAAATGAAATTAACTATTTGCGCTCTATTCTTTACTTTCACGGCATTCTCTACCTCTAATGAGAACATGTGGTTTGGTTCTCACCCCCAAATTTTCCACCCTTTCAGTAAGACAGGTTTGAAGACGCAATTTGAAGCTGCAAGCGATTAGTAGGTTTTCTTTATGGTTTTAATTGGTCTGGTAGAGTCCCCTCGCTGATTGTCCCTTGAGATTTTATTTCATATAGAGTGGTAGGTTTGGTATATTGTATTTGAATTTTATTTGGTTTCTTTGTATAAGAATTATTATCAATAATATTTATGTGATTATTATTATTTGTAAATGTTTGAATTATGACTTTAATGAAAAAAAAAAGAAAATTTTTCTGGAATTTTCTTAAAAATAAAACGCGAACTCGATACAAAGGCTCGATAATTAAGTAGTTAATTCTAGAGAAGATTACGTGATGTTCTTTCTAGTGGAAATACCCTGACTTAAGCAAGGTATTTTGCTGGACGGGACATTACAATATGGTATCAGAGCAGTCCTTCCTGTAGAGCCTTGGGAGTGGACTGACTATGCTTCATTGCATACTCTGAGTGTCTGTCATGCTTTATAACTTATTCTGATGACAAGAGTTTGTATTTTATATGCATGACTGTGTGATGATTAACGCTATTAGTTTACCGTTGCATATCTCATGGTATCAAGTTTGGCCAACTTAATTCTAATGATTTATGTATATGGAAATACTAATGGGTTATCATAGACGAAATAGAAGTGATAGGTTAATGCGAATCACGAGGTTTTGGGGACGTTAGAAACTAATTTCTAGAGATTAGTTCCGTTTCGACGTATAATCTTTATTCGTGCTTGTTATCTCTTTCTTTATCAACTGTATTTGAATTTCTAGTTTCTGATCTCTTTCTTGCTAACCTTGCATTATTATTCGTGCATGTCCTTGCTTGACTCTGTATCTGGTTGTTGTTTGAATCTTTTGAAATATTTATCCTTACCCTACAAACTCTATGCTCCTTGCTCTAAACTCTGATTTATCTCGGTGCAACATACCATTTCTTGTAATTTCCTTCTTGGGTTCTTCTTTCAGATTCTCTTCGAGAAAAATTTCAATTTACATCTTTTCTTACTTGACTGTATCCACAACCGTTGCTTAAATTTTGATGGGATTGTTTTTAGTTCAGCCTAGACTTTCTTACATAAACTCTGAAACTTCTTTATGTAGTTTAATCTTGTTTATCTGTGATATACCACTTATCTTTTATTGATTTATAGAAAATTTTATTTCAGAATTTATTCTTTAAATAGAAGTTGATTTTCTGCCAACTTTACTATAATTCTATAGCTATGTACTTAAGTATCCTCCAAGATTTTTAAAGAAAATATTTTGCCCTTAATATCAAACAAGCTTTAACTTACAAACCCTGCATGATTTGTTTTGATTTAAAAATTAAATTGATATAACATATTATTTATACTAAGTTTAGTACTTTTGAAAAATGTTGGATTTATATATTTTCTTTTGAAAAAGATAAACTAATTTTCTCTATTTCAAATTGAAGTTGTTCTACAATTGTTGCACTATTTTTCTTAATAATGTTCATATTGAAACTGTTCAATTTAAAATTTCTTCCTAAGCTTTGAATTAACTCCCTTTATGCTCCATTTCATTGCGTATATCTATCTTTATTTGTTGATGATTTCACGTATTCCTTCAAATTCTTGCGAAATACCATCTTGTACAATTGCGAACCTGAGTATTCTTCTAATTTCTCGCATAAACCTTTTGTGCCGTTTGTCTTTCTCTTCTCATGTTTCGTAATTCCTTATATGCGCTAGTTCCTAGGGACACGATTTGTGCGTACGGAAAGTGAATCTAGTCAGTCTACAAAGTTATAAGGAGTTATGGAGTTTTGAGGCAACGAGGGGAAGTGATCATACTTTGTTAAGAGTTCTGAACGAACATTATGCCTATTTACTTTTAGATTTTGAAATTTCGTTTGCATCAAATTATTTTTATCAATTTCTACATCACCTAATATATTTTCTTTTGTGTTTGTGATATAATTTTCATGGTATCTTTAAAATATTCAAAAGGGGATGTGAATATGAATCTTTTCTCCATCTTATATCAATTTTCGAGGGCGAAAATTTTTGTAAGTTGAATAGAAAATTTAATATAGGTAATTGATATTTTGAGTTTAACTGTATTTTATAAGTTGTGATTAGTAAGTTTATTTTATAATTTAAATTAAAAATAATTATTTGACTCATTGGTATGTTGGTAAATAAAATTATATATGTTTCTAAAGTAATTTTATTGTAATATATTTAAATCCAAATTTTCTCTTTTATTTTAAATATTATGTAAATTTCGTCTGTTAATCGTATATGTTTTATTGTAATTTTAATCTATGTTTCTTATTTTTACGTATCATTATTGTGTAACACTGATGGGATATTTTCGCGGAGAAACGAATTTCTCCAAAACACCCAAATCTAACCGGCAAGTGCACCGGGTCGCATCAAGTAATAATAACTCACGGGAATGAGGTCGATCCCACAGGGATTGAAGGATTGAGCAATTTTAGTTTAGTGGTTGATTTAGTCAAGCGAATCAAGATTTGGTTGAGTGATTTGTGATTTGCAGAATTTAAATTGCTTGGAAAGTAAAGGGAATGAGTAATTGGCATGAAAGTAAAGAGAAATGGAATTTAAAGTGCTAAATCTTAAAGAGCAAGAAATTAAATGGCAGAAACTTAGAACGCAAGAAATGTAAATTGCGGAATCTTAAAGTGCAAGAAATGTAAATGGCTTGAATTGTAAAGGGAATTGGGAATTGGATTTGCAGAAATTAAACAAGCAAATGTAAAATTACAACAAGCAGAGAAGTAGGGGATGAATGGAATTGAACCGGATCTAAAAACAGAATTGTAAATAAGCATGAAAACAGTAAACAAGGAATGGGAAACGGGGAATCCGGATCTCAGGACCCAAGAGACTAGATAACCAAGTCTAGATCTCAATGCCTTTCTAGATCCAACAAGAACAATTGCAAAGGAATTGTAAATTGCGAAGAAAGTAAATGAAGAACAATTAATCAGAAATTAAATTCAATAAGCAGTAGAAGAAACAGAGAGATCTTCGGATGAGATTGAAACAGAATTCCTTCAATTCTCCAACCCAAGATCCAAGACAATTGCAATTGAAATTGAAAGCAAATAAACGAAGAGGAAGAGAGTAGAATTCTCCTTCCCCAAAACTAAGAAATTAAAGATCACTCAATATCCAAAGCTCTCCGAAAACTATTATGAAAACTCAAAAGGAAAGCTCTCCGAAAACTATTATGAAAACTCAAAAGGAAAGCTCCCTTAAGAACTTGAATTCTATCCTATTTATACACTTTCTTCAAATGATCTTCAAGCCTTGAGTTGGGCCTTTGCTCTTGGTGGAATTGGGTTGAGAGAGGCCTTGGTTGATTGCTCTTGGAGTTTGGAGAGGAACCCAAAGTGAACCAAGTGAACCGGGTTGGATTTTTGCAAAAGTTTGAGTAAAAGTTTGAGCAAAAGTTTGAGGCAAACTTTTGGTCCAACTTTTCATATCAGCCCCCATGTTTTGCTGATACCCACGTTGGTGCAAAAGTTAGGGGTCTAACTTTTGCCTTCCTTAGTGCACTTATGGCGCCAACGTTAGCCCAAAAGTTAGGGGCTAACGTTGGCGCAAACTTTTGCTCCCCCTTTGTGTTTTTCATGTGCCAACGTTAGCCCAAAAGTTAGAGGCTAACGTTGGCGCAAACTTTTGCTCCCCCTTTGTGTTTTTCATGTGCCAACGTTAGCCCAAAAGTTAGAAGCTAACGTTGGCGTAAACTTTTGGTGCCCAGGGAGTGTTTTTCTCATGCCAACGTTAGCCACAAAGTTAGGGGCTAACGTTGGCGCAAACTTTTGGTGCCCAGGGAGTAACTTTCATGTACCAACGTTAGCCCAAAAGTTAGGGGCTAACGTTGGGGCTAACTTTTCACCCAAAAGTTTGTGCAAAAGTTTGAGGCTAACTTTTGGTCCAACTTTTTGCTTCCTGGTTCATTTTCACTTATTCCATTGTCCTCTCTTTACTCCTAGCCATTCCTTCTTGCTTCAACCTTTCTCCAAGCTTTCTTCACCTATCATTAATCAACCAAACACATCAAAGCTATGCTTAAAATCATGAGATATTCATTTTATCATAATATGTGACAATTATAGCATAAAACCTCATGAAATAGCATGAATTCATACATGGTCGATTGAATCAAAGGAAGCATGAAAATTTACCCAAATTAGCTTACTTGTAGCTCAAGAAAGTGCATAATTCAATTGAAAACAAAAGAAAAAGGCTAGTGAAACTAGGCTAAGATGACTTGTCATCACAACACCAAACTTAAAGCTTGCTTATCCCCAAGCAAGAATTGGAAAATTTATTGAGAAGAAAGGATGAAATGGAAGAGGATGTTCATGCTAGCAAAGTATTATTGATTTTTTGAACATTGAGTGCAAACAAGTTTTGAAGAGAAAAATGTTGTGAATGATCAAGCATCTTGCTTATTGAATTACAGAAAAACTATGCTATGCAGATAGATAATCAGGGAAACTAAACCACTCTCAATCATAGCAGTGTTTGATGTAAGATAATCACTTAACAATACAACCTTTTGGAGTTCGCTTGCTTCATTCCTCATCATCATCATTACTGATCCACACATTCCTCTTTCATTTTTTTTTTGTTGATGATGCTTAATCCTCCCAAAGGCTTGTATGATGCTCTACAATGATATTGAAAGTTGCTTGTTCCCCAAGCACTTGGAAACAATGGTTAGTCTGGCTGATTTATTTATGGGCTTTTAAACTTACTTTGGTGTGGGAACACCAAACTTAGTACCTTGCCAATGGTTTTCATGCATCAAATTAACCATGTATGATAATTTTTTTTTCTTCTTCTTTTTCAAAAGCAATACAATTGAAAACTAGTAAACAGCAGAATAGTTAACTAGTTCATCCAACATGCTTGAAGCCAGCATTATGCAGAAAGTGAGAATGTGTTTTATAATGGGATTTTGGTGAAACACCAAACTTAGAATCCTGCATTCTCCATTAGATTATTTTGGTGTGCAACACCAAACTTAGCTTCTTGCATTATAGATAAAACTAATTAACCTTTTTACTAAAATAGTTATGAACAGAAAACCACCTTAGGTTGGGTTGCCTCCCAACAAGCGCTCTTTTATTGTCATTAGCTTGACATCCTCTGTGCTTGCTCAGTTCAGATTTTGAGCTTCCTTCTCCTTGTCCCCTTGTCCTCCTGAGTGAGGCTTTGCTTTGTGATGCTCATCCTGGATGAGTGATTCTTTTCCTTTAGCCCTCTTCTCACTCATTCCTGTGAGATTCTTAGCTAATTGTTCCATTTGCCTCTCAATTCTCCCGAGTGAGGCCTCCTGGTGTTTGCGTATCATCTCTTGATGTGTCATCATTCTCTCTACTAAGATCTCCAAATTGGTGATCTTCTGAGAGTCTTGTGAAATTTGTAGGTTGTGTGGTGTTGGGGGTTGGAAGGGTGGGTAGTGTGGTGGTATGTAGTGATTGTTGTTAGTATGGTGGTGTTTTTGCAGGTTTGGGAAATTGGGGTTGTTGTAGTTGAAGTCCCTTTGTTCCTGATGTGGAGATTCTCTCATTCTTAGATAAGAATGTGGCTTCCATGGTGGAAATTGTGCATTCACTGTAGTAGAATGGAGAAAATCAATTTGTCTAGCTATTGACTCCAATTGTTGCTGAGTTTGCTGATGTAGCTGTTTGCTTTGATTCATGACTGCCTTCATTCCTTCAAGATTCATTATCTCCTTTTCTGAAGTTACATTCTGTGGGGTCTCAACTGAGTGTTGGTTATTGGCTCTCTTGTCATTGAACTCTGCAGTTCCTTGGATAGTTGCTGTTGCGTTGAGTAGGCCATCTGAGAAGTGATCCACCGCTCTTTTTGTTTCTGGGGTTAATCCTTCATAGAACGCTTGGAAACCCACTTTGTCATTTGCTTTCTTGTATCTTTCCCATACTTTGAACAATGGTTCTTCCTCTCCTTATATGAATGGATGTATTCTCAAATGAGTGTTGGTTATTGGCTCTTTTGTCACTGAACTCTGCAGTTCCTTGGATGGTTGCTGTTGCATTGAGCAGACCATCTGAGAAGTGATCCACCGTTCTTCTTATTTCCGGGGTTAATCCTTCATAGAATGCTTGGAAATCCGCTTTGTTGCTTGCCTTCTTGTATTTTTCCCATGTTTTGAACAATGATTCTTCCCCTCCTTGTATGAATGGATGTACTCCTTCTTTCATCTTGATGTGTTGTTGGGACGAGGAGAATTTGGCTAGAAACTTGGCAACCAAATCTTCCCAACTAAGTATACTTCCTTGGGGAAAGGTTTCAAGCCATTGTGCCGCTTCATCCTTCAGTGAGAAAGGAAATAACAAGAGCTTACAGGTATCATGGTTTACACCATTGAGATTGACAATACCACAAGTTTTCAGAAAAA
The DNA here is from genome assembly GCF_000816755.2 of Arachis ipaensis. Classification (NCBI taxonomy): domain Eukaryota; kingdom Viridiplantae; phylum Streptophyta; class Magnoliopsida; order Fabales; family Fabaceae; genus Arachis; species Arachis ipaensis. The sequence goes on from NC_029794.2 coordinate 54,374,031, forward strand.
TGGATAGGTGCTGTTTAGGGTCCTCCAATGGAATTCCACTATAGGAACAATTGTTCTCTATTAGTGTAATGAGTTGTGGCTTCATGTTGTGGTGTTCTTCTTTCTCAGAAACTCCTTCTTCAATGATATCCTTCCCTTTGACTACTCTTCTTTCCTTTGACATATAATTCAACAACGGAACACACAGTGATTCTCTTGAAAATTAAATGTAGTCAGTTGAGACAAAACTTCAAACAGTTAGTGGGTTAGTCAAAAATTAGAGAAATAGAAAATAAAAATGCTAGATCTAGATCACCACCTCACTTAATCATTGTCAATCTAATCAATCCCCGGCAACAGCGCCAAAAACTTGATGGGATATTTTCGCGGAGAAACGAATTTCTCCAAAACACCCAAATCTAACCGGCAAGTACACCGGGTCGCATCAAGTAATAATAACTCACGGGAGTGAGGTCGATCCCACAGGGATTGAAGGATTGAGCAATTTTAGTTTAGTGGTTGATTTAGTCAAGCGAATCAAGATTTGGTTGAGTGATTTGTGATTTGCAGAATTTAAATTGCTTGGAAAGTAAAGGGAATGAGTAATTGGCATGAAAGTAAAGAGAACTGGAATTTAAAGTGCTGAATCTTAAAGAGCAAGAAATTAAATGGCAGAAACTTAGAACGCAAGAAATGTATATTGCGGAATCTTAAAGTGCAAGAAATGTAAATGGCTTGAATTGTAAAGGGAATTGGGAATTGGATTTGCAGAAAATTAAACAAGGAAATGTAAAATTGCAACAAGCAGAGAAGTAGGGGATGAATGGAATTGAACCGGATCTAAAAACAGAATTGTAAATAAGCATGAAAACAGTAAACAGGGAATGGGAAATGGGGAATCCGGATCTCAGGACCCAAGAGACTAGATAACCAAGTCTAGATCTCAATGCCTTCTAAACCAAACACATCAAAGCTATGCTTAAAATCATGAGATATTCATTTTATCATAATATGTGACAATTATAGCATAAAACCTCATGAAATAGCATGAATTCATACATGGTCGATTCAATCAAAAGAAGCATGAAAATTTACCCAAATTAGCTTACTTGTAGCTCAAGAAAGTGCATAATTCAATTGAAAACAAAAGAAAAAGGCTAGTAAAACTAGGCTAAGATGACTTGTCATCAAACACGTATAGTCCTCACCCAATTAGTCACACACACATATACGGTACACTAACCCCTCCCTTATTCCTCCACACTTCTTTTCTCCCCACCATTCATTCACGGATGAACACACTCCACACGAATAAGCTTATCAACACAGAGAAGAAAGAAATCAGAGAAAACAAGGAAAGAGAGATCAAGAGAGAGCAAGACACAGAGGGAAGAGGGGAAGGGGGAAGCAGCGCCGGTGGGTAACACAGGCAGCGTCGCTGTTGTTGCTGTCATATAGGAGAGTGTAGGAGAAGTGGAGGACAAGAGGGAGAAGGATGGTGCACTGTTGGAGCCACATCACCACCGTTCCTCACTGTCACCATCGCATTTCACTGCCGTCGTTAAACTTGCATCGCCGTCGCCACTGTTCAACCCGCTGTCAGGGAGAGGCACTTCCATCGAACCCTAGCCATCACTATCGCCTCTGCACGCAAAGAAGGGGCTGGTGCCACTGTTGCCACTGTTGCCATCGATTTGGAGTTGCCATAGACACAGTTATTTCTACTTCTAGTGCTCATTCTTCTAACTGTTGGAGTTACTGTGCAATGGAGCCACTGGCGGGGTGTTCCTGCTGCCAGAACCACTGGGAAGGATTGCTGGGAATCACTGCTACCCTGTTTTCGTTCTAATTAGGTTCAACATCCATTGGCCTGGGTTAGCCTTTTCCCCTTATTTCTGCTCCAATCACACACCCTATTCTGCCAATTTCTTATTAAACTGCTTGTTCTTGTTTTAATTCAACTTTGGCCTGTGCTCTATTTTAAATTACCAGAGCTGTTTCTGCCTTTCGATTTCATTGAATTCAAAATCTTCATTTCACTGCAACCATGGTCATTGTTGTGGAAGCTAATGCTACTGCTGTCCTGGTTGTGTTGAGATGTAGTGCTGCTGCTTTCTTGGCAGAAACGGTTGCGTGACTAGTAGAGGTCCAGCCAGCTGTCTCGCGGCAATTCTGCCAACGGTCTCTTATAATTGCGATATCGAGGTAGGGGGTTTAAAATGATTTTAATTTAGGAATGCCAACAAGGTTTACTGAATAACTGCAAATAGTATTAATATCTGTGAGTAATTAATTTATTATATGAATGTTGGATTGTGATTGTGATTGTGCTTGGTGCTGTGATTGAATTGATTGTAATTATGTATGGTGGATGATTGAATTATTGATTGTTGGTTGTTGAAATGGTTGTTTGGTATATTGCTATGGCTGTGAAAGTGACTTGAGATTAGTAGAGGATTGTGATTTTGACTGATTATGTATAAATAGTTGAGACTAAGATAATCATTTGATATATTTGATACTGGATTAAGAATTGTTGAAGAATTAGGACCTAAAAGACTAAACTATTATTAAGAATCTGGTTTTCAAAATAGAATGGTTACTTTGAGGACGACCTAGTAATTTGATAGCGATCCAAATGGTATGAGATTAAAATCTGAGTAAACTTTAACAAGTGTAGTTGTTAGGATTTAAATTTGAAGGTTTTGTATTAACTGAAGATTTAGTTATGATTTTTCAAAGTTAAGCCGTAAAATCTGATTTTCTGCATTACCTTTAAGTGAAAATAGTAATTTTGAAAGACTGTAACTAATTCTGTGATGATCAGAATTGCGTTGAACTAAGTCCTGGTTAAACTTGAGAATAATTGGGACTGAATTGGAGAGTTTGAGATATTTTCATTAAATATAAGATTTATGGTGAATTTTTGAGTAATGGTTGTGGGATTTGATTTTTACTGTAGAATTTTCGGAACAGCAGTAACTTGTTGGCTCTGCTGTGAATGTTCCGAATTGAATTTTAAAGCAAAACCAATTTTAAATGAAACTTTAGTCCTATTATTTTAATGTTGTAAAATTTCAGAATGATTGAACTTGCGGTTTAAAAGATACGACTTTTTGAAATACGATGCATTATGCAGTAAAGGCCAGATTCTGTTTTCTTAAATCAGTAAATTTGGAAGTTTATAACATTTGAACTTGGTTGGGTATCGAGGTGCAACTAATTGGAAGTGAAAATTAAGTATTTTTATCATATGTGACTTAAATTTCAGGGCTATCCATGTTTTAATGAGTAAGTTATGGGACTTGGAAGAAGATAAGTTCATTAAGTTTTAAAACAGAATTCTGCAGAAAATTAATCAATTTCTAGGTTATATAACTTCTTCATTAAAAATGATATTGACCTGAAACAAATTGAAAACGAAACTTGGATGAGTGAAGTTGAACTATATTAATTTTTAAAGCCATTGGATTTAACTTGGATTTTATATTGAATTTTGAATATCACATGCTACTGCTATTTTTTTCTGGTTTTACGCATTACAGAAAAGTCACGGTTTTTCCTCTATTCCTAAGGATAGAGAAACCAAAAAATTATGATTTTTAGTTTGTTAGAAAGCTTATTTCAAGATGAACGCCCGGACATAAAGTTTGCACAATTCCGAGTTTATTTGCTATACTAAAAACAGAAAAGAAGATAGAGTGCTGAGAATGTCTGAGTGAGAGTTATGAGTTCATAAAATTAAAGATAAACCTTAGCGTCATAGGGCTGATTCAATGTTGGAATTTGTTTGATTCTGAATTGATTTGATATTGGAGAGGTTGAAAAGAGTTTGGTAAATTGTTTGGTTGGGACCCGTAAGGGTGGCTAAGTCCTATTTTTAAAGGAGATTATGTCCAAATTTTTATAAAAGTAAAAGGACTTAATCAAAATAAATACTTGAGACTTGTTTAACGATAATAACTTTACTGATTCTTTTGAAAAAATATATTTGGTTTATAAAGTTGTTAGCAAGAACGTGAGTTTTGTCCCGCTTGCATATTTACAATTACAAAAGAGTAAAGAGATAAAAAGAAAAGAGTAATCAGAGCAGAGTAGAAAAAGACAGAGAACAGAGCAGCCAGAGTAAAGTAAAGAGATAAAGAGAAAAAGAGTAATATAGATATAGATGAAAGAGTAATCAGAGAAAAGTAAAGAGATACAGAGAACAGAGNGTAGGGAAACTAAGTTACCTACAGCCATTTTCCGCTTCTCCAGAGCAGAGCAGAGTATATATATATTTTCCTGCAATAAGTAGAGGCTATCTCAAATGAACGGCTATTATTATATGCGTATTTATTTAGGAACGGAAAATCGTATTCGAGAAAATTGGGACTACTCGTGACCGGATAAATGTCGGGATTGTGGGTAGCCAACCGACATATGAGCTCATGGCCTGTACTAGGACTAGACATTCATCATATGCATCTATGTGACATTGTTTGGGTGTGTATATTGTAATTGGTTTGCCTATGTGAATAATTCTGTTTAACTACTAATTGCTATACTTGATGTAATTGCTCTTGATTGTGTTTGAATCTCTTTACTTGTGTTTGTAACTGATTGGCTGGGTTGTAGTGAATTGGGTGTTGATTGAATTGCTTGGGCCTAAGGCCGTGATTGGTTTGTGTTGAGGTTTAGTAAAGTATGAAAGATTAAGCTAGTTCAGCATAGACTTAATGAACCTATTCTTGGAACAAATTAGTCATTCATACAGTCTAGGAAAACTTTTAAGACGTATATAAAGAAAAATATGGGTTTAGGATTTTGGATAATTAATTGATGCTTCTAAAGAAGGTTTTAGATTTTTGAATGTTGAGCCATTGGTTTTCAAAAGAAGTTTATATAAGGCGAGCGATGAATACTGCGAATGAAAGTAGTTTTCTTTTCAATGTCTCTAAATGAAATTAACTATTTGCGCTCTATTCTTTACTTTCACGGCATTCTCTACCTCTACTGAGAACATGTGGTTTGGTTCTCACCCCCAAATTTTCCACCCTTTCAGTAAGACAGGTTTGAAGACGCAATTTGAAGCTGCGAGTGATTAGTAGGTTTTCTTTATGGTTTTAATTGGTCTGGTAGAGTCCCCTCGCTGATTGTCCCTTGAGATTTTATTTCATATAGAGGGGTAGGTTCGGTATATTGTATTTGAGTTTTATTTGGTTTCTTTGTATAAGAATTATTATCAATAATATTTATGTGATTATTATTATTTGTAAATGTTTGAATTATGACTTTAATGAAAAAAAACAAAATTTTTCTGGAATTTTCTTAAAAATAAAACGCGAACTCGATACAAAGGTTCGATAATTAAGTAATTATTTCTAGAAAAGATTACGTGATGTTCTTTCTAGTGGAAATACCCTGACTTAAGCAAGGTATTTTGCTGGACGGGACGTTACAAACAGCCTCCAGGGTCCCAAACTAGGCATGTAAAGCTTCTGAGCAGCTTCAAGCAGATTCTCAGGCTCCCGGGGTGACGAATATCAGAATATTTACCAGGATCCAAAACTTTGCTTTTAAATCCGCCTTCGTCTTGATCTATATTTTTCCATCCGGGCGGTTTTGAAATTAGATTCTCACCAAGATGACCAAACGTTTTCCGAGATCCATTCGATTGAACATGATACCAATCCGTGCACTTTGAATTGAAGCGTGGAACCTTATTGAACCTTGTGCACCAGCTCTGAGTACGAGCCATTTTCCTCTTACTCTTAAAGCCGCAGAGAGCTCTAAGCTGGCCATCTGTTTCAAGCAAACTATATTCAAGTGGAAAGATAAAGTTAAGGGTTAAAAATTGTACCCACTTGAAGCTTGTATTGGGTGGTAATGGCCTTGGGATAGGTGGTTCCAGTGGTTCTGTAAGGTCTACTCCCTTGTAATCTTCTGCGAATTCCTCCACTTCCTTACAAACCTCTTCAAATGCAACCACGTCTTGATCAAAGTCTTTGACATCTTCCGCATCACTCAAGTCATAAGTTGGAGGTTGAGAAAAATCTAGCTCGACATCATCTTCGTATTCACTTGGATAAGGTTCTTCAATCTCAGAGAATTCACTTGCGGATGCAAGTTCATTACTAGGAGAACTTGACTTGAGACTATCATCATCAGGGAAATGTGCGTCTTGGGTTATTCCATCTAGTTCTTCATGAAATACCTGCTTTGGGGGTTGTGCACTACCCTCCTTAGCATTAATTGTAACGTCCTTGACGGAATTTTTCACAACTCTGGATTCCCCTGGAGGTTCAGCATCTCCTAAATCTTCAATCAGTACTTCTTCTTCTTGGATAATTTGAGCTTCCTCCAATTGTTCTAGAACAAAGTTATGCTCATTACTGCCCTCTGAGGTTTCTAGTGTCTCCTTCATGCTACGTTTGTCATTAAATTCTCCACATAAGACTATTAGAGTTCCTTGAGTGTCTAAACGTCTGGAAGATAATTGATGTATTGCTTGCTCCAGCTGATGAAGGGTTGTATGAAGTTGATCTACTGTTTTCTTGAGGCGAGCCTATGATTCTCAAGGTGATGGATTTAGACATGGTACATAGGGAAGTGGTGGTCTTTGGGAGTAATTGGATTGGAATTGGGGTAAATAAGGATCGTATGGTGGTGAATGGTGAAAAGGAGCTTATGAGTATGGTGGTTCAAAGTTATGTTGAGAGGATGGTCTATAGGCACAGGGTGGGGCTTGTTAGTAGTTACAAGGTTGTCCACCATATCTATCAGCTTGGTATGCATTGTAGAATGGTCTTTGTCCATGATATCTTGGAGGGTGTTGTTGTCTAAAGGGTTGATCAAATCCTCTTGGCTCCATCCATCTTTGATTTCTCTAACCTTGATGCATGTTCCTGCTATAACTTCCGTTCCCTTCAACAATATTAGAACCAAACTCAAAGCGAGAGGGGTGAGAATTCATAGTAGCTAATAGAAAAAAATAAAAAAGGGAAAAAGAAAAACAAATAAGCAAATAAAAGAAAAAATATTTACAATAACCAATAATAAGGCACACGTTTGCAGTTCCCCGGCAACGGCGCCATTTTGAAGAGAGAAACTTTTGCGTGGTCTAGAATTCAGAATAAATTCTCGTTGCAGGTATAGCTTCTAAACCAACAAAAATCCTTTCTTACAAATGTTTTGGTTGTCATAAGTAACAAACCCCTTTTAAAATTGATAACCGAATTATTCAAACCTCGGGTCGTCTTCTCAAGGAACTGCAAGGAGGTATGTTCTTATTATTGGTTATGAGTTTTGCAAATTGGGGTTTTGAAAGTAAGGAACAAGTAATTTAAACGAAAATTAAAATAAATAAATAACTATAAAATAAACTCTTGGCAAGGTATGAGAAATTGGAAATCCTATCCTAGTTATCCTTATCAATGGTGATAAGAATTGAGTTTTAATCCCACTTAGTTAGCCTTTACTAAAGTAAAGGAAGGTCAAGTGGGTCAATTAGTTTGATCCTCAAGTCCTAGTCAATTCCTAAGAAAGGACTGGAATTATTGAAGTTCAATTCAATTGGCAAGACAACAATTGTCAATCATGTTGAGTTTGATAACTCATGAGTTACCAATTACTTAACCAAGGCTAAAAGGGGAAAAGTAAACTTACTCGAATAAAAATATCTTTAGATTGGAAGCAATAGTAACATAAATAAAAGAAAGCAATCATAAACTGAAATACCTCAAATAACATTAATTAAGAGAATCATATGTAACATGGAAGAGTTCATAAATTAAATTGACAAAGTAATTAAAAAGGAACATTGAACCTGATAAAAAGAGACAATCATGAAGGCGAGAAAAAATCCTAATTTCTAATCCTAAGAGAGAGAGGAGAGAACCTCTCTCTAAAAACTACATCTAAATCATGAAAAGTGCATAATTAGAGAGCTTTTTTTTTGAATGGATGCATTCCCCCACTTTATAACCTCTAATCTGTGCCTTCTGGACTTGGATCTGGGCCAAAAAGGGTTTCAGAAATCGCTGAGAGCATTTTCTGTAATTTCTAGTGCGTGGCGTCTGTCACGCGTCCGCGTG
>NC_029794.2:54382716-54389626 GCF_000816755.2 Arachis ipaensis
AGAATTGAGTTTTAATCCCACTTAGTTAGCCTTTACTAAAGCAAAGGAAGGTCAAGTGGATCAATTAGTTTGATCCTCAGGTCCTAGTCGATTCCTAAGAAAGGACTGGAATTATTGAAGTTCAATTCAATTGGCAAGACAACAATTGTCAATCATGTTGAGTTTGATAACTCATGAGTTACCAATTACTTAACCAAGGCCAAAAGTGGAAAAGTAAACTTACTCGAATAAAAATATCTTTAGATTGGAAGCAATAGTAACATAAATAAAAGAAAGCAATCATAAACTGAAATACCTCAAATAACATTAATTAAGAGAATCATATGTAACATGGAAGAGTTCATAAATTAAATTGACAAAGTAATTAAAAAGGGACATTGAACCTGATAAAGAGTTGGAATACTAACTTGAAATAATAAGAAATCCTAATCCTAAAACCTAAGAGAGAGGAGAGAACCTCTCTCTCTAGAAACTACATCTAAACTATGAAAAGTGAATAATTGGAGAGCTCCCTATGAATGGATGCATTCCCCCACTTCATAACCTCTAATCTGTGCCTTCTGGACTTGGATCTGGGCCAAAAAGGGTTTCAGAAATCGCTGGGAGCTTTTTCTGTAATTTCTGGTGCGTGGCGTCTGTCACGTATCCACGTGGGTCACACAGTCGCGTTATCTGGAGTTTTCCTTGTCAAGCGTTCGCTTAGGTCATGCGTCTGCGTCATCTGTGTTCTGCTCATAGCGCGCGTCCGCGTCAGTCACGCGTTCGCGTCGCTGCCTTTTCGCACTGGGCATGCGGCCGCGTCATCCATGCGTTCGCGTCGCTGCCAGTTTCTTTAAAAACTCCATTTTGTGCTTTCCTTCCATTTTTGTATGTTTCCTTTCTATCCTTTAAGTCATTCCTGCCTTAGAAGATCTGAAACTACTCAACACACAAATCACGACATCGAATGGTAATAAAGGGTAATTAAAATAAATAATTTCAAAGCATAGGAAACGTGTATTTCACATATATCACATAATAAGGAAGGGAAAGTAAAACCATGCAATTTTCATGAATAATTGGGCGAAGGATTGAATAAATCTCTTGAATTGAGCACAATATATATCATAAAATATGGTTTTATCAGACGCGCCAGCACATAGCGCGTGCACGCGCCGATGGAGATATGTGAACTCTCTGGTACAAAAACCAGAGAGTTGTGCCACAATTGGGCCAACCTTATGCCAAAACTGACGTGTCCGCGCGTTGTGCGCGTCTGCGCCAGTCACGAAATCTCTCAAGCACGCATCCGCGCAAGGTGTGCGTCCGCGCGCTTGCCTCACTGATCCACTCTGGTACAAAAACCAGAGACTTGGGCCAACTCTGTGCCACTTCTGTGCCAGAGGCACAACATCCGTCGCGCGCGTGCCACTGACGCGCACGCGTCTTCTATTAACACCCTCACCGACGCGCCAGTGCACCTTGCGTGTGCGTGCCGGTTGCGCGAGTCAGTTTTCTAACTTCGCGCCTTGCTCTGTTCTCCTCTTCTCAACCCTTTTCTTTCTTAGTTTCTTTTCCTTCTCTTTCCATCATGTCCCTCCTCTTCTTATTCTCCCACAAATAACCACCACTGTCTCTGGCCACTCTCCGGTGATAACTACCTTTTCCGGTGGCACTACACTTCTCCTATTTTCTTTCTCATCTTCACAAAAGAAGATTCAACCTAACCTTGTTCTTTCATACTTCTCAAGGTTCCACTTCCTCCATCTTCCATCTATCACTTTCTTTACCTTGTCTCTTTTTCTAGTAGATTCTTCTTCTTGATTTACTTGCTTTCTCTTTTAGTGCATCATTATGCTATTTGCTTTTTGCTAGCTTCTTTTTCTCTTTTTCTAGTTTTTCCATGGATGTTGAGTTTGAGTTTAATTTGCGTTAATAGATCTCTTGTCATTCTTTTCTTTACCGTTGTGTGATGTTATGTGATGATTGATATTTCATTTTGGGCTTCAAATTGGTTTAGTATTTCATAATTGCTCATTGCTTGATTATTGCACGCCTAGTGTTCGAGAAAATGCACATACACCATTTTGGTTCATTTTAGTTGTATACTCTCAAATTGGTGCTCCCTCCTTATTCACTTAAAGTTTATACTTGCCAATTAGATATTAATTGAACATGACTTGTTCTTTATTATGGATGCTTGAGATTACTCTTTTCATGCCATTGCATTCTTTACTCCCTCTTGCATCCCATGCCAAGTGTTATGACCCTCGCTTTTACATTCACCATGGGCACTACAATTCACTTGCATGTTCTTGTCAAATTGATTCTTGGGTTTAATGTTTTCCTTCCTTCCCTTCCTTTTTAGGATGGCCACCAAGAAAGGCAAGGAGATAGCTTCGATGAAACCGACCGCAAAAAGGGCACCCCAAAGGTCAAACTCTAAGGCGCACTCTTCATTAGGAGCCAAACCCCTATCTAAGAAAGGGAAGACACCCGCCCCTATTGATGAGAATGAAAAGGGCAAACCGGCGAAAGATTCTTCAAGGTTCCCCAACCGCTACTGTGAACTTATGTTCCCCTCCATAGCTGTAAGAAACTATCATCCTGAGCATCTACTCGCTCCGCCGGACAAGGTTGCTCCTTATATTCTGCCCCGCATTGAACAGCGAGGATGGGAGTTTCTTTTGAGGAAACCAAGGGAAATCAACCTCTCTTGGGTGGAAGAATTCTACACTAACTACCATCTTCCCTCTTTTCAATCGGTATACGTGTGCCGGAAGCAAGTCTTAGTTTCAGAAGAAGCTATTCAGCAAGTGCTTAACGTCCTACCAGTGCCAAGTGACATGGATGGCTACCAAGAAGTCTTACGTCAGCGAGAGAAGTTTGGGTTCAATTGGGACTCGATCTTCCGAGTCATTGCGGAGCCAGAGACATTTTGGACCCAAGGTCGACTCCGGATGAGGCCTAAGTCCATTGACGCTCGTTCACTCACTGTAGAAGCGAGATCTTGGGCCCAGATCCTATCTAACGGTGTGCTACCTAGCACCCACAAGTCGTCCTTCATGGTGGATCTCACCTTGCTTGTTTGGTGTGTTCTCACAGAGAGGCCGGTGAACATTTCGGTTCTTGTCAACCAAGCGATGAGTCAAGTCTACGCCCGGGGTAATTTGCCATTTCCAGCATTGGTTTCTGACTTAGTTGCTGCTGCGGGTGTTCCTTGGGAAGCCAAAGACAAAAAGATTATAGTTCCGGCTAAGGGCGATGTGGTCCCAAGCAGAAAATACCTACACCTTCCCATGAACAAACCAAGCCTCGACATGGCCCCACCATTTCTTTTTCCTTCCAGCTCATCATCACCACCACTGAGATCCACACATCAAAGGATAGAAGACCTTCACCTGAAGCTTGATAGATATGAGCGGCGCAACCACCGCCGATACACTTACATCAAGAAGCTTCTGGGTTGTGTTACCCCTAGCATGGAGGAACCCAAAATATTCACATCTACCTCAAACCCAAGTGATGGGAGCTCTGATGAAGGGGATAGTGAAGGTTCCGGTCCCGACCGTCCCTTGCGCATTGTCCGTAGCACGGAAGACCGTGCTAATTTCTAAAGTGTGGGGAGGTTGTTCGACCGATCTCCATGGGTAACAATCTCTTCCCTTCAATACCCATGGATTTATCTTTTTCTTAGAAGTTAGTATATTGCATGTGTAGTTAGTTTTGCTTGTAAATACGCTTTGCACGATAGTTAGTTTCTATAGAGTTACTTGGTCAAAACAATAACTTCTTTTCCAAGAAACTGTGTTTTGGGATACCTACCAAATTTTGAGATACTGAAATTCTGAAAATTTTTGCAGTAAACTTGCTTTAAGAATGTATTTTGGAACATAGTGATTGAGCCTATTGCATGGTTACATCTTCTAACCATTATTTCCATTCTTGTGTGCATATCTCTCTCTCTATGATTGTGATCCTTGCTTTTTCTGATTCTATATGTCCATTGCTTTGTGTATGAATTCATTTATATGATTGAGGCCATCATTTCAATAGTCACTTTTCCCAAATGGCCTTAACCCTCTTATCTACCATTGCTAACCAATTTTGAGCCCATGATAAACTCTTTTGTTCTTAGATAGAGCACATCAACAACCCTAAGTGAAAAACCATGAATGTCCCTAAATTTGAATCCTTGATTAGCTTAGGTAAGTTAGGATGTGTATCATTCAAATAGGAGGGTATACTTGGGAAATTCGGGTAGATATATAGGTGTGTAATTGTAGTGTAATTGAAAATTCTAGGATTTGGGAACATACTCATGTATTGAAAGATTAAACTATATGCATTGAAACAATTGTACAAGGCCCCCAAGAAAAGAGGATAATAATAAAAAAAAGAAGAGAAAAACAATATATAATAATAATAAACAGTGAAGGGGACAAAGAAATCCCAAGACGTAGTAAAGAAGAAAATAATGCATATGGGTGTGAATTGAAAAGAATGCATGAGTATGCAAAAAGAGTAAAACTCAAGGGTAGCTAGGTAATGTATCATAGTTGTATAGGTTGTTCTATGTGTCTAGTGGATCCTAGGTTGATCAAGGACTCAAATTTTAAGCCCACTTGGCCATATACATCCTTACCTTCAACCTAGCCCCGTTACGACCCATGAATAAGACCTCATGATACTTGTAAGCATGCATTAAGTAATTGTTGATTGTTAGATGAAAGACAAATCTTGGAAAGCATGATTAGGAGAAGATTGAGTGACAAACCCTATACACTTGAGCGAATAGAGCGGATACACTTCCGGTGAGGGTTCGATGCTCAATGCTTGTTCCCGGCTTTCACAAGCGTTTGTTTAGCAAGTCATATGCACTCCTTAGTGGTGTTCAATTTGGTAGGATTCATGAATTACATACAGTTTTCACCCTATATATTCACACGTATTCTTGGAGGATAGATCTACTCTTGACCAAGTAGGTAGATGATTTTACATTAGTTGCATGCATCCACTTAGGTAGTTTGCATTTCATAAAACCTTTGTCATCATGATCTTTGGTCTTTTTATTTTAAGCATGAGGACATGCTTGGTTTAAGTGTGGGAAGATTTGATAAACCCCAATTTTGTGGTTTATATTGTGTAAAATTTGGGGGGTTTTGTCAATATTTCTCACACTTATTCGCAAGAAATGCATGGTTTTGTGTTCACTTCCCAATATTTTTCCATGATGAAAAACATGCTTATTTTGCCTTAAAATTGCCATATTTTAACCCTCTTCTATTGCCATTCGATGCCGTGATGTATTTGATGAGTAATTTCAGGAATTATAGGGTAGGAATGACCTAGAAGAGAGGAAAAAAGCATGTACAAAAAGGGAGGAACCTGAAGAATTGAAATCTTGGAAGAAGCAGCATTGGCGCTGATAAACCCATATTTCATGAGTTCTTTTGTGCTTAATTAGAGTGATTTATTCAACTCTTCACCTACTTATTCACATTAATTGTATGGTTTTACTTTCCCTTCCTTATTATGTCATATTGTGAAAAACATGTTTCCTAAGCTTTAAAAAAAATTAATTATTTTAATTACCTTTATTTCCATTCGATGCCGTGATTAGTGTGTTGAGTAGCTTCAGGTTTCCTAAGGCTGAATGACTTAAAGGATGAAAAAAGGAAACATACAAAAATGGAAGGAGAAGGCAAAACAGAGCTTTAAGGAAACTAGTATCCACGCGATCGCATGGACAGGATACTCTTCCAATGTCCAACTTAAGGACTTTAACTAAAAGTGCTAGGTGGGAGACAACCCACCATGGTATGGTCGCTTCTTTCTCAATCTATTTCTTGTTTATTGTTTTCAATTTACCTTTTTTTTAATTTTAACATTAACCTGGAATCATGCATAGCATTCATGTTAATCACTGCATCCTGCATTTTTCAGTTTAAAAAAAAAAGTTAGTTTTCAAGCATGTAAATAAGGGGATACAAAAAGAACTCCCCAATGCAAAATAAAAAGCAATGCACATGAGGATAAAAACAAGAATTGAAACATGAGCATGTGACATCAAAAGTGAGAAAATAGGGAGAATAGGTAATGAAGCATTGTTTTACTAAGTATGTATGTTAGGTGAGATCTTAGTCTAATTAAGGATTCACTTATTAGCTCACTTAGCCTTATACATATATCCTTTCCCTTTGCCTTGACCCCATTACAATCTTAATTAAAGACCTCATGAGTTTTGGTATGACTATGTTCTATAATTGTTGATTGGTTAGACGAAAAACAAAGTTATAGAAAGGAAGAATGAAAAGAAGAATAGAGTGATTAACCCAATAAACACTGAGTTTAACCTTAATTATTTACCTTGGATTTAGCATGAGGACATGCTAGTGTTTAAGTGTGGGGAGGTTGATAAACTCATATTTTATGAGTTCTTTTGTGCTTAATTAGAGTGATTTATTCAACTCTTCACCTACTTATTCACATTAATTGCATGGTTTTACTTTTCCTTCCTTATTATATCATATTGTGAAAAACATGTTTCCTAAGCTTTAAAAAAAATTAATTATTTTAATTACCTTTATTTCCATTCGATGCCGTGATTAGTGTGTTGAGTAGCTCCAGGTTTCCTAAGGCTGAATGACTTAAAGGATGAAAAAAGGAAACATAAAAAAATGGAAGGAGAAGGCAAAACGGAGCTTTAAGGAAACTAGTATCCACGCGATCGCATGGACGACGCGATCGCGTTCCAGAAGCAAAGAAGCAACGACGCGGCCGCATGACTGACACGACCATGCGCCTTGAGTAGAACACCCACGACACGGACGCGTGACTGACGCGACCGCGTGGAAAGGAAAAGCTCCAGATGACGCGACCGCGTGACCCACACGGACGCGTGACAGAGGCCACGTATCAAAATTTACAG
>NC_029794.2:54390052-54396487 GCF_000816755.2 Arachis ipaensis
AGTGACTCAACATTATCGAACTCAGCATAATTGATAATCGTTATCTTGCTAATTGATCTGAACTTCAATAATCCCAACTTTTTCCTAGGAAATAAATAGGATTCGAAGGTCAAACTAATTAGTCCCTTGACTTACCTTTGCTTCATAGGTTAACTAAGTGGAATTAAGATACAACTTTCATTATTGTTGAGAGGGATAACTAAGTTGGACTTCTAATTTCCCTTATCTTGCCAAAAGTTGTTTTACAGTTATTATTTATTTTTAATTGCCATTTAATTCACTCGTCATTTAAATTACTTGCTTCTCACCTTCTAAACTTCGATTACAACCTTTATAACCAATAATAAGAACATACTTCCTCGCAGTTCCTTGAGAAGACGACCCGAGGTTTGAATACTCAGTTAACAATTTTTAAGGGGTTTGTTACTTGTGACACCCAAAACGTTTGTACGAAAGGGATTTTTGTCGGTTTAGAGACTATATCTACGACGCGACTGTTTTTATGACATTCTTTACTATTTTTATGAATCCTTGTTAATTGTCATTTTATATCCATTTCATGAATGTTGTGAATCTTGACTTGTTGATGTTGCATTGATGATTTCTATGTTTAATTTTGTTGTTTGGATGATTGTATATTGATAATTGTTAATGGGTATTTGTAGATTTCAATTTAATTGCTATTTTGAACATGTCTTTTGTTAATGCTTACCATGTGTTTGATGAATTGTTTACTTTGATTATGGAGTAGTCTTCTTCACTCTTGGCCTAGGTCAAGGGAATTGGGTAAACTTGAGTCATTGGGTCTAATGGATTTGATGATTTGGGGCCCTTAGTGGTCAATTTGATAACCATTGACGCTAATCTTCTGTTAAGTTAATTAATAGTGAGGTTAGGACTTATGGGTTGATGTTGACCAAACCATTTGACGTACTTCAAGTATAGAAGTAGACTTAATGAGTTTGGTTCCCCATAACTGTCAAGATATGGTTGTTGGACAAGGATGGTGACCCCAATTCCCATGCCTAGCCAAGAGTTGCCTTTATTATTCATATTTGAAAACCAAAATTCTCAATTATTTGTCTTAGTTGTAGTTACTTGTTTGGTTTAGAATAGAATTAAGTGGAATGTTACTTGTTCATTGGAATTGCCCATGTTTTGCTTAGTTAATTTAATTAGTTTGTTGCAATTTAAGATTACTTGCTTGTTAAGATTCCCATTTATTTTCGTGTTCATAACTCACAACCCCGGATTTCTAACCAATGTTGAAGCACATGTTTGCCCATTCCTTGTGAGACGACCCGAGGTTTGAATACTTTTGTTATTTCTATTGGGGTTAAACTTGTGACAACCAAATTCCTCTTCTAAATTTGATACCCGAGGATTGTTGTTGGTAGAGCTATACTTGCAACACGATTTTATTGGAGAAAATCTTTACCAATACACTCTTGGGGAGCCATCATGGCTGTTGATGGCAGAGGAGTTGGGGTGAGTGGGAAATGGAGGAAGAGAGAAAGAAGGAGGAAGGGAAGGAAGAGAGGGTTGTGCGGCGGTTGGGGGTGGTGAAACGCAGTCGCCGGAGGTGGCTAGGTGGTTGCTTGCAGAGAAGGTGATGGTGAAGGAGGGAGAAGGAGAAGAGGGAGAGACGTTGGGAGAAAGAGTGAGTGTACGCGAATGCTAGGGCCTTCGCGTCCCTGGGTTAAGTGAAATTTTGAATCAACGCGTGCGCGCACCGTGCGCGTCCCCGTGGGTAGGAGAATAAGGAAGTGGCGCTGGAGCGTCATATGCGCCTGCGCGGGGATGAGAGATGTGGGAATGGGCGCGGACGTGTATGGTCCGCGTCCGCGCGGGTGAACTGGGCCAGAGGCACAAAGGTGGCCCAGAGTTGGCATAACTCTCAGGTCTTTGGCCTGGGTGATGTAAAAAGGCATCGGTCCGTGCGCACTGTGCGCTTGCGCATTGATGAGTTGAACGATGATGGGACGCGGGGGCGCCAGGTGCGCCGATACGTGGGTAGGGAAACACAAAGGGACGCAGACACGTCATGTACGCATCCGCGTGGCTTACGGCCCAGAGTTGGCCGAAAAGTGGCACAACTCTCTGGTCCTTGGCCTGGAAAGTGCGAAATGCACAGCCGGCGCGCGCGCGCACTGTGCGCTTGCGCGTAGCTTCTTCTTTTTTTTTTCAAAAGCACCAAGAAGATTTCATAATCCTCCGAATCTCCTTTAGGACTCTAAAACCAGCTAAAATGTAAAATCAAACATATTTTTGAATTTTTTGGGATTTTTCAAACAATTTGAGGAAACTTGTAATTCAAGCAAAAATTCAAATTCAAAGAATCATCCCTAATTAAGGCACAAGGTGTATAAACAACTTAGCAAGCAGGGCAAAATATGCTAACGGGGTAGGGAAGCTATATACAACGGAGCCCAATTCATTCATTCTTTATATCTGCAAGAGAATGGAAAGAGTTTACCACGGTGGGGTATCTCCCACCAAGCACTTTTAGTTTAAGTCCTTAAGTTGGACATTTGGGATGCTTCTTGTCAATGTGGTTTATGCTTGTATCCATCCTTGAACCTCCAAGAGTGCTTGTCCTTCAATCGGTTGTCAGAAGTTCCAACCATCTTCACCGAGCTTGGATGAGGTTCTTTCCAAGATATGAGCTCCCAAAATTGATTTCCATGTTGTGATCCAGGGTCATATATTTTATCTTCGCACCCTTCTTCTAGTTGATCGCCTTGATTCCGTTCAGGTGACAAGAAAGCCGAATTCTCATGAAAGCACCAAAGTACCCTCCTAGACCCATTTAATTGAGCATTACACCAATCCATGCTCTTTAATTTTGAGCTTTCAACCATAATGAGCCTAGATTTACAACGCCAACCACTAAGCATTCTCCTCTTTCGCTTAATTCCACAAAGCGCCCTAAGTTGGCCATCCGTTTCAAGCAAACCAAATTAAAGTTGAATAATAAAGCTGAGAGATAGAAGTTTTACCCACTCAAACGAAGGATTGGATGACAACCTAGGTGGAGGAGTTCCCAATGATCTTGATAAAGCACGCTCCACTCCTGTCTATCCACTTCTAGATGTTTCCACCACTTGGCAAGGTTTTTCAAGTTCTACCTCATGCCAAGCTTCCTCAAGTTCACATTCTTCTTCACCAATTTCTTCTATTTCTTCTCCATCACTCTCATCATAGATAGGAGGTCTAGTAAAGTCTACTTCTTCATCGAGTCTAAGCATATTGGGGAAGGACTCTTCCAACTCGAAAGGGTCATATGTTGATGAAAAATCATCGTATATAAGAGAGCTTGTTGCTTGGGACACTTCTTCTAATTCTTCACTCACAATATGTCTTGGAGGTTGTACATCCTCCTCAACATTGCGTTCTAGTCCACTGGGAGAAGGCTCAACAAGATCTTCAAGGGGATTGATCAATATAGACAAAAAATCACTACCGATGGAATCCACTTCTTGATCAAATTTCTTCAACTCTCTGTCTACTTTTGCAACATCACTCTCCTCTTTAGCATCCCTTCCAAACTCCGTGGAAGAGGGCTCTTCAACTTGAGATTCCTTTATGTGCTCAACATATCCCAAACATCCGTCCACTACTTCCTTTTGTCCACTAATCTCTACCTCCTCCTCTTGCTGCACTTCTTGCTTTAACTCCTCTTTCTCATCATGGAGCTTCAAGTTCACTCCCTCACTAAGCTCCTTGATTGTTTCTCCACATTCAACAATGGGAGTACTTAGGATGCATGAGCTTAGGTGGGATGTTAGGTGACTTACGGCTTCTACCATGCTAGACATCCTTGCTCTTAACTCCTTAAACTTATTTTCATCCTCCTCTTTTCGCCTTAAGATATGAGATTCAAGGTCTCTCAGTTCTAACATGAGGGTTTCATCGGGAGGTGGTAGTGGAAGAGAGGGTTCATTATTTGAGGGGAGGTTGTTGTAATTGGAAGGTGGTTCATATTGGTGAAATTCTTGAGGTGGTGTGTGTGGACTTTGTGGTTCTTGGGTTTATTGGTGTTGGAATGATGGTGTCTCTAGATATAGTTCATATGGTGGTTGGTATGGTGGGTATGGGTTGGGGTCATATGGAGGTGGATGGTAGCATGGGGCTTGTGAGTATGGTGGGGAACTGTGTTGAGGAGGGGGTTCATATGCGTATGACGGTTGTGGTTGACAACCACAATCAGGGTTATCACACACATTGGGTTGGTATGCATTAGGATTAGGATTATACCCATAAGAATTTGGGGGGGAGGGGGGGTTTGTTGCCAAGAAGGTTGTCCATAAGCTTGGGGTTCCTCCCATCTTTGATTTCCAAATCCTTGATGCACATCCTCATTGAAGCTTCCATTTCCTACAACATAGTTTAAACTAAACTCATAGCCAAAGTAATGAGAATTCATGGTGATAAGAGAAAACAAAAACAAAACTAACAAGAAACAAAGAAAACAAAGTCCTACAACTAGCAAAATCCAACAAACAAACCAAAAATCAAGCTATTCACAATATATAAAATAGCCAATAACATAGCACCTTTGCAACTCCCCGACAACGGCGCCATTTTGATGGATGAGAATTTGTCGTATCGGTCTAGATTTTCTTCCTATAGAAAAGAATTACTTCGTTGTAAGCATAGCTCCAAACTAACAAACAATTCTCACATAAAAAATTTGAGTTGTCACATGTACAAACCCCAATAAAAATTAACCAAAGTATTTAGACTCCGGGTCGTCTCACAAGGAATTGCAATGAAGTGAATGATTATTGGCTATGAAAGTGCAAGGGGGTTTGGTTTTATATTTTGATAAGTGGTGCACGAATTGTGAATCACACTTTTCACATCTCGTACCACTAACCAGCAAGTGCACTGGGTCGTCCAAGTAATACCTTACGTGAGTAAGGGTCGATCCCATGGAGATTGTTGACTTGAAGCAATCTATAGTTATCCTGTAAATCTTAGTCAGATAATCAATTATAATTATCAGTATGAATTGCGAAGAATAAAAGAGCATGAATTAAATACTTGTTCTGCAGTAATGGAGAATATGTTAGAGTTTTGGAGATGCTTTGTCTTCTGAATCTCTGCTTTCTCCTTGTCTTCTTTTTCACGCATGCAAGGTTCCTTCTGTGGTAAGCTGTGTGTTGGTGGATCACCATTGTCAATGGCTACCATCCGTCCTCTCAGTGAAAAAGGTCCAAGTGCGCTGTCACCGCATGGCTAATCATCTGTCGTTTCCCACTCATGCTAGAATAGGATCCATTGATCCTTTTGCGTCTGTCACTACGCCCAGCCCTTGTGAGTTTGAAGCTTATCACAGTCATTCAATCCCTGAATCCTACTCGGAATGCCACAGACAAGGTTTAGACTTTCTGGATTCTCAAGAATGCTGCTAATGGATTCTAGCTTATACCACAAAGATTCTGATTAAGGAATCCAAGAGATATTCATTCAATCGAAGGTAGAACGGAGGTGGTTGTCAGGCACGCATTCATAGGTTGAGGATGATGATGAGTGTCACGGATCATCACATCCATCATATTGAAGTGCGAATAAACATCTTAGATAGAAACAAGCGTGTTTGAATAGAAAACAGAAATAATTGCATTAATTCATCGGTTCTCAAGGTGAAAGAAAATATAACAAGAAAATGAGAAGGACGGTAAATAAAAGAATGACTACTCGTCTATTAAATATGCGAAAAACCGTAATAAAAATCATATAAAAGTCATACAAAATCAATCAAAAATAATATTAAAATAATCAAAAATTAATTTTTAATGTAAAGACCTGAAATGATACTCAAACACATAAAAAGACACTAAAGTCTATAAAAGACCGACTTTAACTCCCTAGACTCGTTTTTAGTCTAAGTCTCCGACTGTTTCCTGACGTCTACGACAACCTAAGACTGGAAGGACGTGAGTTTCATTTAAAAGATCTCGATGTCTTGAGGTTTACCGCGCGAAGGTTAAACCAACCTTTCATCTGTAGGTCCCGAAAGGTCTTTATATATTATCAGGTATGAAACGAGTTCCTATCTGCTGCATTTGACCGCAAGTTGCCGTCAAGGTACAACGTCAGACCGCAAGTCGCGGTTTTTGTCCGATGTTCAATCTCAAGGTGCGGTCTTTATCCAATGTTGGACCGCAAGTTGAGGTCTTTATCGGGTCCGTGCACTCTTAGAATTCAGAGTCGGGGTCGTGTGTGGTTCACTCGGGGTCTTCACCTAAAAACGTGATAGGTAGAATCAAATGAGTAAAAAACATTTGGATCCAATGATCAAATCATAAATTTGTTGAAAATCTCTAAATAAAACGTGGAGTACTGTAAAATCTAGACTTGAAACATGAGAAACTACCGTAAACAGAGATTTGAGGTAACAACCCCCACTCCTCGAGACGACACAGAGCT
>NC_029794.2:54396981-54406825 GCF_000816755.2 Arachis ipaensis
ACAAAGATTCTGATTAAGGAATCCAAGAGATATTCATTCAATCGAAGGTAGAACGGAGGTGGTTGTCAGGCACGCATTCATAGGTTGAGGATGATGATGAGTGTCACGGATCATCACATCCATCATATTGAAGTGCGAATAAACATCTTAGATAGAAACAAGCGTGTTTGAATAGAAAACAGAAATAATTGCATTAATTCATCGAGACACAGCAGAGCTCCTCACCCCCAACAATGGAGTTTAGAGACAAATGCCATCAAAGAGTACAAAGTTCAGATCTAAAATGTCATGAGGTGCAAAATAAATCTCTAAAAGTTGTTTAAATACTAAACTAGTAACCTAGGTTTACAAAAAATGAGTAAACTAAGATGGATAGTGCAAAAATCCACTTCTGGGGCTCACTTGGTGTGTGCTGGGGCTGAGACTTAAGATTCTCACGTGCCTGGGCTATTTCTGGAGTTGAACGCCAGGTTGTAACCTATTTCTGGCGTGGAACTCTAACTTGTAGCCTGTTTTTGGCGCTGAACGCCAGACTGCAACATGGAACTGCCGTTGAACGCCAGTTTACGTCGTCTATCCTTGAGCAAAGTATGGACTATTATATATTTCTGGAAAGCCCTGGATGTCTACTTTCCAACCAAATTGGAAGCGCGCCATTTGGAGTTCTGTAGCTCTAGAAAATTTACTTTGAGTGCAGGAAGGTCAGAATC
The DNA here is from genome assembly GCF_000816755.2 of Arachis ipaensis. NCBI lineage: Eukaryota > Viridiplantae > Streptophyta > Magnoliopsida > Fabales > Fabaceae > Arachis > Arachis ipaensis. Next base: position 54,397,692 of record NC_029794.2, read on the forward strand.
CAACAGCATCTGCAGTCCTTTGTCAGCCTCTGAATCTGATTTTTGCTCAGATCCCTCAATTTCAGCCAGAAAATATCTGAAATCACAGAAAAATACACAAACTCATAGTAAAGTCCAGAAATGTAATTTTTAATTAAAAACTAATAAAATTATAATAAAAACTAACTAAAACATACTGAAAATATACTAAAAATAATGCCAAAAAGCGTATAAATTATCTGCTCATCAGTAAGAAAATAAATGGCAGGAAGAGTAAAAGAACAATATAAAAGAAAGTGGAACTCTTGGCTAGACTTAGGTAACTGAGATCACTATCCTTATCAACAATTTAAATATTGGTAATTATGAGGAACCGAGCACATTAGGTCTACTCACTAAAGCCTTAAGTACGTAACGTCTACTCCTAGGTTTGGAGTACGTCAAGTGACTTGATCAACATCAATCCATAAGTCTCAACCTAGCTACTAATCAACTTAGTAGTAGGGTAGAGTCAATGGTTATCAAATTGATCCCCAAGGGTTTTAGAATTACTAATTCAATGAAGCCCAAGGACTCAAGATTACTCAATTCCCTTAGCCTAAGCCAAGAGTAAAGGCAACTACTCAAAAATTATAGGAAACATTTTATCAAACACCTAGTATGCAAGAAAAGTAAGCATAATAAAATGCAAGAATTAAAGGAAACCCATAACTAACATAAGCAAAAAATCAACAATAGCAAGCAATATCAACATAAAAGGAACATAGAAACATGAATTTGCATAAAAATGAGATTAGATCCAACAATGTTCATCAACAAGCAAGTGAGCAAAATGAGAAATTAACATTACAACTAAGAAAATCAAGATGTGAAAATGAGAAATTGTAAAAGAAACAAGATGAAATCAAGCAATTAATTCAAGATCCTAGACAATTTAACCTAATTCTAACCTAATTCTAGAGAGAAGAGAGAGCTTCTCTCTCTAGAAAACTAACTAAAGGCTCATGTTGACTAACTAAATGCTCCTCCCTTGCTTGGACTTCAATTCTGCATGAAATACTATCAGAAATAAGTTTGATTTGGGCCTGGGCAGCTCAGAAATTGCCCTCAGTGTTTTGCCTTTAAGTGGGTCACGTGAGAGTATCGGCGCGTACGCGCCATGTGCGCGTGCGTGTTGATTGGCTGTTTCTTCATCCGCGCGTACGCGTCATGTATGCGTGCGCGTCTCTATACGAAACCACTTATGCGCGCGCGCCTAGTGCGCGTGCGCGCCCATCAATGCATTCCCAATTCTTGTTTCTTCATGAATTCTCCACTTTGTATGCTTTTCTCCTCATTTCTTCCATCCAATACTTGCCTTATAAACCTGAAATCACTCATCAAACACATCAAGGCATAGAATGGAATTAAAGTGAGTTAAAATCACCGATTCAAGGGCCTAAAAAGCATGTTTTCACACTTAAGCACAATTCAAGGGAGAATTACAAAACCATGCTATTTCATTGAAAAAATGTGGAAAAAGGTGATAAAATCCACTAAAATAAGCACAAGATAAACTACAAAAGCCACGATGCGTACATGACGCGTCTGCGTCCCTTTGGGTTTCCCTACCCACGCGTAGGCGCACTTGGCGCCCCCGCATCCCATCATCGTTCAACTCATCCACGCGCAAGCGCACAGTGCGCGCGTGCACCGATACGTTTTTACATCAACCAGGCCAAAGACTTGAGAGTTATGCCAACTCTAGGCCACTTTTGTGCCTCTGGCCCAGTTCACCCGTGCGGATACGCACCGTACGCGTCCGTGCCCATTTCCACATCTCTCATCCACGCGCAGACGCATATGACGCTCCAGCGCCACTTCCTTATTCTCCTACCCACGCGGACGTGCACGGTGCGCACACGCGTGGATTCAAAATTTCACTTACCCCAGGGATGCGAAGGCCCTAGCATTTGCGTACACTCACTCTTTCTCCCAACATCTCTCCCTCTTCTCCTTCTCCCTCCTTCACCATCACCTTCTCTGCAACCAACCACCCGGCCACCTCTGGCGACCACGTTCCGCCACCATCAACCGCCGCGCAACCCTCTCTTCCTTCCTTCCCTCCTTTCTCTCTTCCTCCATTTCCTACTCACCCCAACTCCTTTGCCATCAATAGCCGCGACCCCCATTGTCGCCGGCAAGCCTTCATCGTGACATCAACCTTTGTCCAGCACATTTCCCCTCTATCTTCCTCTCTCCTTCAACCTTCTGCCCTGTCCGTTCTCTGCTCCCCAGGTCTCTGCCTTTCCCCTATTTTATTTCAATTTATTACTACAGCTAGTTAGTAATTTTTGTTAACTTAGTTTAGTTAGAAATGCATGTTAGTTGATTAGGTGGTTAGAGAATCTGAGATGGATAGTGGATTTAGGTTTGTTTTGAATAATGCTGTTGTTTGGGATGTTGCTGTTCTATTGATTTTCCTGCTTTATTTGTTGCTGTATGGTTTGCTCCTGTGCTAATTTGGCTTGTTTGATGCTGCTGCATACTGGTTTATTGTTGCTTTGTCCTGCCTGGTTGATGCTGAGTTCTTACTTTAATTTAAACCTAATCACTGGATTCAGTTAGGAGCATTTGTTTGGATTCATGTTGCTTGCTTGTGCAGTGAGGATTTTTGCTGAATGTGTGAATTTAAGTTGCCTTTACTGTTGTTTTGTCCCATTTTCAACTCAATCACTTGAATCAAGATACTTAGTTGTTCAAATTCATGTTGAATGCTTGTGATTGGCTGATGAATTCAAGAAAAAGAATGCTGCTGGATTGTTCCCTGTTGTTGTTCCGATTTGAGCCTAATCATTGAATTCAATCTGGTTTAGAGTGTTTGAATTTAGACTGCTTGCTTATTGAATGGTTCATTGTCGATGGAGTGATACTGTTTTTCTTGAATTCAAATTGAATTGTCAATTGCTCCACTTCAAGTTTCCGTTTTGTTCTTGCTTCAAGACCCTATTGTTGCTGAATTCCTATTTTATTTTGTTCTGGTGCTGTGTTGTAAGCTAGTATTCTGTACATTGTTTAAAGAAAGAATGTTGTTGTTGCTGGCTGGTTTGGTTTAAATTGCTTTTTGATGTTTAGTTACTGAAGGATTGGCTTATTTCTTTGGATTCATATGAATTCAAACATGATTTTTTGTGTTTTTACTAGTTAATGAATTCATATGGAATCTAAACTGATTGATTGAAATTAGAAAATAGCCAATTTACTGCTGAAATGCTGCCGAATTTTTCCTAACCATGTTTTATGGAATGACATTGTTTTATTTGGCGCAACAAGCTTCTATTTGACGAATTTCTGTGTCTCAAAGAATTCTGTTTGCTAAATGGGTTTGGAAAGTTCCTCTTGAACTTGTTTATAAAGTTTTGGTCATGCCTATCATATTCTGTGCTTGTTTATAATGTGGCTTTACTTCTATGCATTGAATAGTTTAAGTGAGTTTTCAGATTGACCGTAACCTGAAACTCTTTTAAGATTTTTGAGCCTCTTTTGCATAAACTCACAAGATTGAAAGTTTTAAATCCATGTGGCTGAATTGGTTCATTCTATTCATACCTAACTCACATTAAGTCACATAGATCATGAGGTTTCCCATTCTTGTTTCAACTTGTGACTTTTATGCCTCATTGGATTTGGTGTTGAATGTTTCTTGGTTAACTTATTTTTCCATATTTTGACTTTACCAACACCAATTAAGACGAGCCTAGTGACCTTTACATTGATTGATGATTTGATCCCCATATACATGCTCTTGTGCAAATTTTCATATTTCATCATCAATAACTAAATGTCCCTCATAATTTTGAGTGTGCTTACAACATACTTTGTGCTTTTCTTTTGAATTGAGCCAAGAACCGTCGTACCACTAATCTTTGATCCACTTTTCTAACTTCTAACTTGTGTAACCAACTAACTTGTCTTTTGGTTTTAAACCTAACTCTTTTGGTCATTCTTTTGAGTATGACGTTTCATGGGCTTAATACACAAAGCATTGTGTAATTATGGTTTGAATTCTTGGTTTGTGACTTGATTTGAATTCTGAATTTTGTTACTTGCATTCCAAGAATTCTCTTTTCTTCACTTACTTCATGAGTATGTCTTACTTGAGTGCTATACATCTACTTGGCTAGTTGCTTATATAATATCACATCTGTTTTCAGGATGTCGGATAAACGAAAAGCCATAGCTACTACCTCAAAGAAGAGGAAGCGCTCCAAAGCCTCTACCCCTTCTCTTTATCCCAATTATGCTAAGAATCTGCTGAATGAAGTGGATAAAGAGAATCAATTGTTACCATCCACGAACCCAATTAAGTTTCCCAACCTCTACTGTGAGCTTCGCTTCTCCAAATATTGGAAGACGAATTTGAACATTGAAAAGAAACTGGTCCTTCCCAACGATGTGAGATGTGCCATCAACGCCCGTATTCTGGAATTGGGCTTGGATTTTATTGATAGGGATTTGGGGAGGATAAACACTTCGTGGGTGAGGGAGTTCTACTGCAACTTCTTTCGTGCCACTCTTGATTCAGTCCACCTGAGGGGTAGGGAGATCTTGATTACTGAGGCAGCTATTGGGGTGGCATTGCTTTGCCGACCTCGTACTGATGACCCATGCGCCTATCAGCAGGCAGAGATAGCTATCCGCTGCATGACCTTTGATTATGAGTTGCTAAATCATGTGATTGCCATACCAGATGCCCCTTGGGTGATGGATTCTGGCAACAAGAAGCCCAAGGGGATGCTATTCACTTATCTGTCGAGAGAGGCTAAGACTTGGCAGCATATATTCGCCCATTATGTCTTGCCCACCACTCACTTTTCAGAGATTCCAATGGATATGCTAGTTCTTATTGGCTGTGTCATGGAGGGGAAGGAGGTAGACTTCCCCCGGTTGATCAGGCAGAGCATGTGGCGCGCACACATTCGTGGCTTACTGCCATTTCCTACATTGGTCACCAGCATGATTGAGCTAGCCGATGTCCCATAGGAGGACGATGACGTGACACCACCACCCCCAGATGACGATGACAAGGAGGTTACTATTCCGTGGGGTGGGTGGGTGCACGAGAAGCCTCCATCCAGATGCCGTTCTCAAGCTAGAGTAGTGGTGAAGGCAGCTCCGCCTTCATCTTCCGCAGCAGCAGCCGCAGCACCCTTACCACCACCACCTGCACCTGAGCTGACATACTTGCTCATACAGTGCCTATTTCGCTTCATGGAGCATAGCGAGTGTCATATCATGCGACGTCTCGATCGCATAGACCTGGTCTTTATATCAGAGGGTATTGAGCTACCTCTGCTCCCAGACTCTCCTGCCTCCGATGAGCAGGATCAGGAGGAAGAGCATGTTGAGGAGCTAACTCACCAGGAGGCACCACCAGAGACACAGGCCACCACAGAGGGTCAGCAGCCTCCTGAGGACTCACAGCCAGTACCACAGCCTGAGCTTAAGCCACAGCCGCATCCTGAGCTTGAGCCACAGTCGCAACCTGAGCCTGAGCATGAGCCGCAACCTCAGCCCGTGCTTCACCAGTAGCATCGAGGATGATGCTTTATCCTAAAGTGTCGGGAGGTCACCATTCGTGACCGGTGGATAGCATTTGTGTGGTGAACTTTCAGACATTTATCCTTTAGCTTCTGCTACTTCATTTTGCATTTTATCTTTGAGATTACTTTGAGATTATTATATATATTTGTTATCTTGGGATTACTTTATCTTAGTCATCGCATTTTCCACCTTAGATTGTATACATTCTATATTTTGGTTGGATTTTTATTATATAGTTGTTTTAGCCCTTTTGGTTGTGAATTGGAAAAACATTGTGAATTGTTGAAACCTAGTTGATCCCCTCTGCATATGAAATTTGCTTTGATTGGAAAAGGGGTAAACTAAGAAATTTTTTTTTAGTTTTCTAAATCACAACCTTGCATTAGAATAAGCTTAGTCAATATGATGAAAATTTCTAAGAATTCCATTTCTAGGGCACCACCCCCAATTGGTTGAAAATTTTTTTTAGGACTTGCTTGAATTATATACTTTATGGATCATGTTTTGAGCTAATAACACAAGCGTGTAAGTTTTGAGCCTTAATTGTGTGGTTACATCATACATAACCACTTACTTTCATTCTTTTGTGCATTATTCTCTTCCTATGAGTGTAATCTTTGTGCACACATGTATTTATATGATTGAAGTCATTGTTCAAATAGCTCACTTACCTAAATAGCCTACCTTTTATCTTCCAATGTTAGCCAATTTTGAGCATATGCTTAACTCATTTGTTCTTAATTGTAGCACATTACAAGCCTAAGTGAAAAATAATAAATGTCCTTAATTTGAATCTTTGATTAGCTTAGGCTAGTGAAAGTATTCATCATTTAATTTTGGGAAAGTTAGGAATATTGGGTAGAGATAAAAGTGTGTTTTTGTATTTGTGTTAAGAATCTTGGGAATTGGGAATATACTCATGTATTAATCATGTGTAAACCATATGCATTGATGTTCTTGTATACATTTTAGTTTGAAAAAAAATATGATGAGAAAAAAAAAGAAGAAAAAGAAAATATATAGAGAAGAAAGAAAAAGAATTGCAATAAGAAAGGGACAAAAATACCCCAAAGTTCAAAATTCAATAAAAATCAATGCATATGAGTTGTGATAAAAAAAGAGAATACATGAGTGTGTAGAAAAGTTAAGAATGGATAGCTAGGATTGTTTAGAATTGTATAGGTAGTCATAAGTTAGGTGGGAAGTTTAAGTTAATCAAAGATTCAAATTTCAAACTCACTTGACCATATGCATCCTGCCTTGACCCTAGCCCCATTACAACCTATGGAAAAGTCCTCATGATATTTGTATTCATGCATAGAGTAAGTGTTGATTGTTAGATGAGAAACAAATCTTAGAAAGCATGATTGGGGGAGAATTGAGTGAATCAACCCCATACACTTGAGTTCCTAGAGTTATACACATCCAGCGAGGGTTCGATCGCTCAATTACATGTTTTCACCCATGATCATCTTTTCTTGCAAGTTTGTAAAATCTTTCAATGATTCAATCCAATTGTGGTTTGCTTTGATTGCCATTACCTTAGCCCTTGTGCTTGCATATGTATTCTGGGAGATTGATTTATTTCGACTGAGCCATTTCATTCATATAAATAGGTTTCATATAAATAGATTGCATTTAGTTAGTTTGCATTGAATAAATGTTGATACCCCTTTGCTTCTTTCTTGATTTTAGCATGAGGACATGCTTAGTTTAAGTGTGGGGAGATTTGATAAACCCCGATTTCACAGTTTATCTTGTGATTATTTTAGTGGATTTTATCACATTTTCCCACATTTATTCAATGAAATAGCATGGTTTTGTAATTCTCCCTTGAATTGTGCTTAAGTGTAAAAACATGCTTTTTAGGCCCTTAAATCGGTGATTTTAACTCACTTTAATTCCATTCGATGCCTAGATGTGTTTGATGAGTGATTTGAGGATTATAAGGCTAGTATCGGATGGAAGAAATGAGGAGAAAAGCATACAAAGTGGAGAATACATGAATAAACAAGAATTGGGAATGCATTGATGAGCGCGCGCGCGCGCAGAAGTGGTTTCACATAGAGACGCGCACGCGTACATGACGCGTACGTGCGGATGAAGAAACAGCCAATCGACGCGCACGCGCACATGGCGCGTACACGCCGATACTCTCACGTGACCCACTTAAAGGCAAAACACTGGGAGCGATTTCTGAGCTGCCCAGGCCCAAATCCAACTTTTTTTTAGTGTATTTCATGCAGAATTGAAGTCCAAGCAAGGGGGAGCAATTAGTTAGTCAACATGAGCCTTTAGTTAGTTTTCTAGAGAGAGAAGCTCCTCCTTCTCTCTAGAATTAGGTTAGGATTAGGTTAAATTGTCTTGGATCTTGAATTAATTACTTGATTTCATCTTGTTTTTTTTACAATTTCTCATTTCTACATCTTGATTTTCTGAGTCGCAATGTTAATTTTTCATTTTGTTCTCTTGTATGTTGATGAACATTGTTGGATCTAATTTCCTTTTTATGCAGATTCATGTTTCTATGTTCCTTTTATGTTGACCTTGCTTGCTATTGTTGATTTCTTGCTTATGTTAGTTATGGGTTTCCTTTAATTCTTGCATTTTATGATGTTTACTTTTCTTGCATACTAGGTGTTTGATAAAATGTTTCCTATAATTTTTGAGTAGTTGCCTTTACTATTGGCTTAGGCTAAGGGAATTGGGTAATCTTGAGTCCTTGGGCTTCATTGAATTAGTAATTCTAGAACCCTTGGGGATCAATTTGATAACCATTGACTCTACCTTACTACTAAGTTGATTAGTAGTTAGGTTGGGACTTATGGATTGATGTTGATCAAGTCATTTGACGTACTCCAAGCCTAAGAGTAGACATTACGTACTTAAGGCTTTAGTGAGTAGACCTAATGTGCTCGGTTCCTCATAATTACCAATATTTGAATTATTGATAAGGATAGTGATCTCAGTTACCTAAGTCTAGCCAAGAGTTCCACTTTCTTTTATATTGTTCTTTTACTCTGCCTGTCATTTATTTTCTTGCCAAAATATAAAACTGGTATGCGAAATTGTTACTCAGGTTGTGAATCATTGTTCGAAATTGATTCCCTGGCGATGGCACTAAAAACGGATGTACAGAACCATGGTCTAAACATATCTTCACAACTTCGCATAACTAACCAGCAAGTGCACTGGGTCGTCCAAGTAATACCTTACGTGAGTAAGGGTTGAATCCCACGGAGATTGTTGGTATGAAGCAAGCTATGGTCACCTTGTAAATCTCAGTCAGGCGGAGATAAAATAGTTATGTAGTTTTCGAAATTTAATAATAAAAGAAGGATAGAAATACTTATGTAAATCATTGGTGAGAATTTCAGATAAGCGTATGGAGATGCATTCGTTCCTCTGAACCTCCGCTTTCCTGCTATCTTCATCCAATCAGTCTTACTCCTTTCTATGGCTGGCTTTATGTAAGGATCTCACCGGTGCCAATGGCTACTTTCAATCCTCTCGGGAAAATGGTCCAAATGCTCTGTCACAGCACGGCTAATCGTCTGGAGGCATCACCCTTG
>NC_029794.2:54408124-54420600 GCF_000816755.2 Arachis ipaensis
TCTTCATCCAATCAGTCTTACTCCTTTCTATGGCTGGCTTTATGTAAGGATCTCACCGGTGCCAATGGCTACTTTCAATCCTCTCGGGAAAATGGTCCAAATGCTCTGTCACAGCACGGCTAATCGTCTGGAGGCATCACCCTTGTCGATGGTTGCATCCTATTCCTCTCTGTGAAAATGGTCCGATGCGTTGTCACTGCATGGCTAATCATCTTGGAGGTTCTCGATCATACTGGAATAGAATTTACTATCCTTTTGCGTCTGTCACTACGCCCAGCACTCGCGAGTTTGGAGTTCATCACAGTCATTCAATCCCAGAGTCCTACTCGGAATACCACGGACAAGGTTTAGACTTTCCGGACTCTGATGAATGCCGCTATCAATCTAGCTTATACCACGAAGATTCTGATTAAGATATTTAAGAGATACGCGTTCAATCTAATGTAGAACGGAAGTGATTGTCAGGCACGTGTTCATAGGGAATGATGATGATTGTCACGTTCATCATATTCAGGTTGAAGTGCGAATGAATATCTTAGAAGCGAAATAAGATGAATTGAATAGAAAATAGTAGTACTTTGCTTTAATCTTTGAGGAACAGCAGAGCTCCACACCTTAATCTATGGAGTGTAGAAACTCTACCGTTGAAAATACATAAGTAATGAAGGTCCAGGCATGACCGAATGGCCAGCCCCCAGACGTGATCAATAGATCAAAAGATAATCCAAAGATGATCCCAAATATTCAAAGATGTCTAATACAATAGTAAAAGGTCCTATTTATAATAAACTAGCTACTAGGGTTTACAGAAGTAAGTAATTGATGCATAAATCCACTTCCGGGGCCCACTTGGTGTGTGCTTGGGCTGATCTTGAAGTCTACACGTGGAGAGGCCATTCTTGAAGTTGAATGCCAGCTTTTGTGCCAGTTCGGACATTGAACTCCACTTTGCAACTTGTTTCTGGCGCTGGACGCCAGAATTGGGCAGAAATCTGGCGTTGAACGCCAGTTTGCGTCATCTAAACCTGGGCAAAGTATGGACTATTATATATTGCTTGAAAGCCCTGGATGTCTACTTTCCAACGCAATTGTAAGCGCGCCATTTTGAGTTCTGTAGCTCCAGAAAATCCATTTTGAGTGCAGGGAGCTCAGAATCCAACAACATCAGCAGTCCTTCTTCAACATCTGAATCTAATTTTTGCTCAAGTCCCTCAATTTCAGCCAGAAAATACCTGAAATCACAAAAAAATACACAAACTCATAGTAAAGACCAGAAATGTGAATTTAACATAAAAACTAATGAAAACATCCCTAAAAGTAACTAGATTCTACTAAAAACATACTAAAAACAATGCCAAAAAGCGTATAAATTATCCGCTCATCAAAAACCAAATCCCCTTGCACTTTCATAGCCAATAATCATTCACTTCATTGCAATTCCTTGTAAGACGACCCGGAGTCTAAATATTTCGGTTAATTTTCATTGGGGTTTATACATGTGACAACTCAAATTTATGACGTGAGAATTGTTTGTTGGTTTGGAACTATGCTTACAACGAAGTAATTCTTTTCTATAAGAAGAAAATCTAGACCGATACGATAAATTCTCATCCATCAACCCTCCCTATCAATAGCAGGACCAAAAGCAGCCTTACAGAGTACCTCACCTAAGGCAGTCCCAAGCACCTCAGAACAACCAACAGTAGACCTCTCAGATTACCTACCCCACTTCCTCTTCTAATGACGAGATAGTTCGCTCTCTTGCACAAGGACAACAAGACATTCAAATTACACTTAACTCTACCATAAATGGTCTGAATGCCACTTTACAAGATCTCGTCTCCCGAATGAATTCATTATCTACTCCTAACAATCAGTCTTCAAGCTCCAGTGTAATTCCTTCTCAACCTTTACCCAACCCCAAAGGTGGAATTAATGCCATCACTTTGAGGTCTGGAACTACACTGCAAGAGAGGAATCATGAGGAGCCAAGCTCAAAGGAAAACATTCAGGTTGAAGATATTATTGAAGTAGAGGATGTTGAAGAGGAGGAGGAAGTACAAGACATGGTGTAAGAAGAAGCATCTCAACAAAGGAATGGCGCACCAAAGGAAGCTGAAGCTACCAGAGACGCCATCCCTATCCCCTTTCCACACCTTGCAAGGAAGTCCAGAAAGCAGATGGAGCTCGACCCAAGATGGTGGAGATCTTCAAAAAGGTTGAGGTAACCATTCCCCTTTTTTATGCCATTTGCGAGGTACCTAAATATGAGAAATTTCTAAAAGATTTATGCATGCATAAAGATAAATTACAGGATTTAAAAACCATTCCCTTAGGTAATTCTATATCTGCTTTAATGGGTGATATACCGGAAAAATGTAGTGATATGGGTCCATGCATGGTTACCTGTACCATTGAGGGTGTAACATTTTCTGACTGCATGTGTGATCTAGGAGCGTGTGTGAGTATTATGCCATTGTCTGTATATGATGCTTTGAGGCTCCCTCCCTTAAAAAGGTCAGCAGCTCGTTTTGTTTTGGCAGATAAAAGCATAATCACGGTGGTTGGAATTGCTGAGGATGTGCTGGTGAGCATTAAGGGGCTCACATTTCCCATTGACTTCTATATCTTGGAGATGCCGCCCAATGACTCAGGAAGACCATCATCCATCCTACTTGGGAGACCATTTCTGAAGACGTCAAGGTTCAAGTTAGATGCCTTCTCAGGGACTTACTCTTTTGAGATAGATGGCCGAGCAGTGAACTTCAACCTGGATGAAGCTATGAAGCACCCACCGGAAGATCACTCCATCTTCCAGTGAGACATTAAAAATGAGACCGTGGCTGAAGTCCACCATGAAGAAGTAGAAGACATGCACATGGAGCAAGATCCAAGTGTGGGGAAACCCACTGAGCCTACTGAAGATAACTTGCCCCCACCAATGGCTCCAGAAGATCAAGTGCCTAACCATGAACAGAAAATGGAGTTAAAGCCCCTTCCACCCCACCTCAAGTATGCTTACCTTGAGGATAATCAGAAGCTCCCAGTTATCATTGCAAGGGAACTCACTTCCCAACAAGAGGAGCAGTTGCTTAGTATGTTGAGAAGACACAAGAAGGCTATTGGGTGGAGCTTGACAGATATAGTAGGCATCAGCCCTCAAGTCTGTGAGCATCGTATATATATTTTTAAAAGAGGGAGTAAGGCCAGTCCATCAACCTCAAAGGCAGTTGAACCCCACCATCTTAGAAGTTGTCAAGAAGGAAGTGACCAGACTGCTCGAAGCTGATATCATCTATCCAATATCGGATAGTGAATGGGTTAGCCCAGTGCAAGTGGTGCCCAAGAAGTCTGGAGTCACAACAGTGAAGAATGAGCAAGGAGAGCTCATAGCAACTAGAGTGCAGAACGCCTGGAGGGTGTGCATTAATTACTGGCGCCTCAACCAGGCTACTCGCAAGGATCACTACCCATTGCCTTTCATCGATCAGATGCTTGATCACCTGTCAGGTAAATCACACTACTGCTTTTTAGATGGTTACACTGGATATTTTCAAATTCATATAGCTCCTGAAGATCAGGAGAAAACTACTTTTACATGTCCCTTTGGAACGTATGCATACAAGAGAATGCCTTTTGGCTTATGTAATGCACCGGCTACGTTTCAAAGGTGCATGATGAGTATTTTCTCAGATTTTCTTGAGAACTGTATGGAAGTTTTCATGGATGACTTTAGTGTGTATGGTGATTCTTTTAACCTTTTCCTGGATAGTTTAGCTAGAGTATTAGACAGGTGTGTTAGTTCAAACGTTGTATTAAATTTTGAAAAATGTCATTTTATGGTAAAATAAGGTATTGTTCTAAGACATGTTGTTTCTAATACTGGTATTTCAGTTGATCCAGCAAAGGTAAATGTCATTTCTAGTTTACCTTACCCCTCCTCCGTAAGGGAAGTCTGTTCGTTCCTTGGTCATGCAGGTTTCTACCGGAGATTTATCAAGGACTTTAGTAAGGTAGCACTGCCTTTATCCAGACTACTGCAGAAGGATGTTGAGTTCGAGCTGGGTGAGGACTATATGGAAGCGTTTGACAAGTTGAAGATCGCCTTGACTCAAGCTTCGATTGTGAGAGGACCAGACTGGAGCCAGCCATTTAAGATTATGTGTGATGCCTCCAACCATGCAATAGGAGCGGCGCTGGCTCAGCGCGAAGGTAAGGACCCTTATATAATTGCTTATGCTTCTAAGACTTTAGATGCTGCTCAGTCTAATTACACTACCACTGAAAAAGAGCTTCTAGTTATTGTTTTTGCTCTAGATAAATTCCAAGCCTATTTACTTGGTACTAAGGTAGTAGTGTACTCATACCACACAGCTCTAAAATATTTATTAGCTAAAAAAGAGTCTAAGTCAAGGCTAATATGTTGGATATTGTTGCTGCAAGAATTTGATTTAGAAATCAAAGATAGGAGTGGTTCCCAGAATTTAGTGGCAGACCACTTGAGTCGCCTAGAGCACATTAAGAGTGACTCCACTCCTATCAATGATGCTTTTCCATTTGATAACTTGCATGCAATATCTGAGGTAGTTCCTTGGTATGTACCTATAGCTAATTATCTAGTTAGTCATACCTTCCCTCCTAATTTTACTAAGCATCAAAAGGACAAGCTGAAAAGTGAGTCCAAATATTATATGTGGGATGACCTATATTTATGGAGGTATGGTGCTGACCAGATAATTAAAAAGTGTATGCCTCAATCAAAATTTGGTGCACGAAATTACAATCACACTTTTGCAACTCCGCACAACTAACCAGCAAGTGCAATGGGTCGTCCATGTAATACCTTACGTGAGTAAGGGTTGATCCCACGGAGATTGTCGGCTTGAAGTAAGCTATGGTTATCTTGTAACTCTTAGTCAGGATATCAATAATTCTCAGATTTAATTCTAAAAAGTAAAAGAACATGAAATAAATACTTGTTTTGCAGTAATGAAGAATAGGTTGAGGTTTTGGAGATGCTCTATCTTTTGAATCTCTGCTTTCCTACTGTCTTCTTCTTCATGGACGCATGGCTCCTTCCATGGCAAGCTGTATGTTGGTGGATCACCGTTGTCAATGGCTACCATCCATCCTCTTAGTGAAAATGGTCCAAATGCGCTATCACCGCACGACTAATTATCTGTCGGTTCTCACTCATGCTGGAATAGGATCCATTGATCCTTTTGCGTCTGTCACTATGCCCAACACTTGCAAGTTTGAAGCTCGTCACAGTCATCCCTTCCCAGATCCTACTCGGAATACCACAGACAAGGTTTAGACTTTCCGAATCTCAAGAATTGCTGCCAATAATTCTAGCTTATACCACGAAGACTCTGATATGAATAAGGAGGCTAAGAGATATGCACTCAGTCTAAGGTAGAACGGAGGTGGTTGTCAGGAACGTATTCATAGGTGAGAATGATGATGAGTGTCACGGATCATCACATTCATCAAGTTGAAGAACAAGTGTATATCTTAGAGAAGAGACAAGCGTGATTGAACGGAAAATAGTAGTAATTGCATTAATTCATCAAAAAACAGCAGAGCTCCTCACCCCCAACCATGGGGTTTAGAGACTCATGCCGTCATAAATACAATATAAAACGTGTAAAGTGTCATGAGGTACAAGATGAATCACTAAAAGTAGTTTTTATAACAAAACTAGTGACCTAGGGTTACAGAAAATGAGTAAGCTAGAGTAGTTAGTGTAAAATTCTACTTCCGGGGCCCATTTGGTGTGTGCTTGGGTTGAGCATTGAAGCTTTCACATATAGAGACCTTTCTTGGAGTTAAACACCAGCTTTTGTGCCATTTTGGGCGTTTAACTCCAGCTTTCATGCCAGTTCTAGCGTTTTGACGCCAGAATTTCTATGCTGACTTGGAACGCCAGTTTGGGCCATCAAATCTCGGGCAAAGTATGGACTATTATATATTTTTGGAAAGCCTAGGATGTCTACTTTCCAACGCAATTGAGAGCGTGCTAATTAGGCTTCTGTAGCTCCAAAAAATTCACTTCGAGTGCAGGGAGTTTAGAATACAACATCATCTGCAGTCCTTTTTCAGCCTTTGAATCAGATTTTTGCTCAGGTCCCTTAATTTCAGCCAGAAAATACCTGAAATCACAAAAAAAATACACAAAATCATAGTAAAGTCCAGAAATGTGATTTTTATTTAAAAACTAATAAAAACATAATAAAAACTAACTAAAATATACTAAAAACATACTAAAAACAATGCCAAAAAGCGTATAAATTATCCGCTTATCACAACACCAAACTTAAATTATTGCTTGTCCCCAAGCAACTAAAAATTAAATAGGATAAAAAGAAGAGAATATACAATGAATTCCAAAAACATCTATGAAGATCAGTCTTAATTAGATGAGCGGGGCTATTAGCTTTTTGCTTCTGAACAGTTTTGGCATCTCACATTTTCCTTTGATGTTCAGAATGATTGGCATCTATAGAAGCTCAGAATTCAGATAGTGTTATTGATTCTTCTAGTACAGTATGTTGATTCTTGAACACAGTTATTTATGAGTCTTGGTCGTGACCCTAAGCATTTTGTTTTCCAATATTACCACCGGATACATAAATCCCACAGACACATAACTGGGTGAACCTTTTCAGATTGTGACTCAGCTTTGCTAAAGTCCCCAATTAGAGGTGTCCAGAGCTCTTAAGCACACTCTTTTTCCTTTGGACCATGACTTTAACCGCTCAGTCTCAAGTTTTTTACTTGACACCTTCACGCCACAAGCACATGGTTAGGGACAGCTTGGTTTAGCCGCTTAGGCCAGGATTTTATTCCTTTAGGCCCTCCGATCCACTGATGCTCAAAGCCTTGGATCCTTTTTATTTTACCCTTGCCTTTTGGTTTAAAGGGTTATTGGCTTTTTCTGCTTACTTCTTCTTTTTCTTTCTGTTTTTTTTTTTCTTTTTTTCTCTTTTTTTTCGCATATATAATTTTTTTCTGCAAGCTTTTCACTGCTTTTTCTTACTTCAAGAATCAATTATATGATTTTTCAGATTATTAATAATATTTCTCCTTTTCCATTATTCTTTCAAGAGCTAACAATTTTAACATTCATGGACAACAAATTCAAAAATATGCACTGTTGAAGCATTCATTCAGAAAAACATAAAGTATTGCCACCACATCAAAATATTTAATCTGTTTTAAAAATTCGAAATTCATGTACTTCTTTTTCTTTTTGCAATTAAAACACTTTTTATTTAAGAAAGATGATGGATTCATAGGACATTCATAGCTTTAAGGCATAGACACTAAGACACTAATGATCATGTAATAAAGACACAAACATAGATAAACATAAAGCATAAAAATTCGAAAAACAGAAAATAAAGAACAAGGAAATTAAAGAACGGGTTCACCTTAGTGATGGCGGCTAGTTCTTCCTCTTGAAGATCTTATGGAGTGCTTGAGCTCCTCAATGTCTCTTCCTTGCCTTTGTTGCTCCTCTCTCATGATTCTTTGATCTTCTCTAATTTCATGAAGGAGGAGAGAATGCTCTTGGTGTTCCACCCTTAGTTGTCCCATATTGGAACTTAATTCTCCTAGGGAGGTGTTAATTTGCTCCCAATAATTTTGTGGAGGAAAATGCATCCCTTGAGGTGAATCCCTCCATCTCCCATGACTCAGAAGTGGAAGTTTTTGCCTTCCCTTTCCTCTTTCTAGAGGTTTCTCCGACCTTAAGTGCCATAAATGGTTATGGAAAAATAAAAAGTAACACCTTTACCACACCAAACTTAGAAGGTTTGCTCGTCCTCGAGCAAAAGAAGAAGGAAGAGAGTAGAGGAAGAAGAAATAGAGGAGATGGAGGGGGGGTTAGTGTTTCAGCCAAGGGGGAGAAGTAGTGTTGAAGATGTGTGAAAATGAAGGGGTGAAGATGGGTTTATATAGGAGTGGGGAGAGGGTAAGGTTTGGCCATGTATGGGTGGGTTTGGGAGGGAAAGTGGTTTGAATTTGAATGGTGAGGTAGGTGGGGTTTATGATGGATGGATGTGGATTGGTGAAGGGTATTTGGGGAAGAGTATTATGAAAAGGTGTGAAGAAGAGAGAGAGTGAGTTGAGGTTGGTGGGGATCCTGTGGGGTCCACAGATCCTGAGGTGTCAAGGATTTCTCATCCCTGCACCAATTAGGCTTGCAAAACGCCATTTGCTGCCAATCCTGGTGTTAAACGCCAGGTTGCTGCCCATTTCTGGCATTTAACGCCAGCTTCTTGCCCTTTTCTAGCGTTAAACGCCAGTCTGGTGCCCATATCTGGCGTTAAACGCCCAGAACGGTGCCAGACTAGGCGTTTAACGCTTATTCTGCTGCCCTTACTGGCGTTTAAACGCCAGTAGGCTTTTCCTCCAGGGTGTGCTATTTTTCATTCTGTTTTTCAATTTGTTTTTGCTTTTTCAATTATTTTTGTGACTTCACATGATCATCAACCTATAAAAAACATAAGATAATAATGGAAAATAGATATATATAATTAAAGAACATTGGGTTGCCTCTCAATAAGCGCTTTTTTATTGTCTTTAGCTGGACCTTGACTGAGCTTTATTCTAGTCTCAGTTTTGATCATTCTTGCTCAAAATTGCTTTCAAGATAATGATTAATTCTCTGTCCATTAACAATGAACTTTTTGTCAGAGTCAATATCCTGAAGCTCAACATATCCATATGGTGATACACTTGTAATCACATATGGTCCCCTCCACCGGAATTTTAGTTTCCCGGGGAATAGTCTGAGCCTAGAGTTAAATAGCAGAACCTTCTGTCCTGGTTCAAAGACTCTAGATGACAGTTTCTTGTCATGCCACTTTTTTGCTTTCTCCTTATAAATTTTAGCATTTTCAAAAGCATTGAGTCTGAATTCCTCTAGCTCATTCAGCTAGAGCAATCTTTTCTCTCCAGCTAACTTAGCATCCAGGTTTAGGAATCTGGTTGCCCAATAGGCCTTATGTTCCAGTTCCACGGGCAGATAACAGGCCTTGCCATACACAAGCTGGTACGGAGAGGTTCCTATAGGAGTTTTGAATGCTGTTCTGTATGCCCACAAAGCATCATCCAAGCTTTTTGCCCAATCCTTTCTACGGATAATTACAGTCTGTTCCAGGATTCTTTTTAGTTCTCTATTAGAGACTTCAGCCTGTCCATTTGTCTGTGGGTGATATGGAGTTGCTACTTTGTAGCTAATTCCATATCGGACCATAGCAGAGTATAGCTGTTTATTGCAGAAATGAGTGCCTCCGTCACTGATTAATACTCTGGGGATGCCAAATCTGCTGAAGATATATTTCTGGAGGAATTTTAGTACGGTCTTAGTATCGTTAGTGGGTGTAGCAATTGCTTCTACCCATTTAGATACATAGTCTACTGCCACCAGAATGTAAGTGTTTGAGTATGATGGTGGGAAGGGACCCATGAAGTCAATACCCCATACATCAAACAACTCAATCTCTAAGATCCTTTGTTGAGGCATGGCATAACCATGGGGCAAGTTGCCATCTCTTTGGCAACTGTCACAGTTACGCACAAATTCTCGGGCATCTCTATAGAGAGTAGGCCAGTAGAAGCCACATTGAGGGACCTTAGTGGCTGTTCGCTCTCCTCCAAAATGTCCTCCATACTGTGATCCATGGTAGTGCCATAGGATATTCTGTGCCTCTTCTCTGGGTACGCATCTGCGGATCATTCTGTCTGCACATCTCTTAAAGAGATATGGTTTATCCCATAAGTAGTACTTTGCATCAGAAATTAGTTTTTTCGTTTACACTCTGCTGTACTCCTTGGGTATGAACCTCACAGCTTTATAATTTGCAATGTCTACAAACTATGGTGCTTCTTGAATGGCGAAGAGTTGCTCATCCGAAAAGGTTTCAGAGATCTCAGTAGGAGGGAGGGAAGCCCCTGTTACTGGTTCTATCCGGGACGGGTGATCAGCTACCTGGTTCTCTGTCCCTTTTCTGTCTCTTATTTCTATATCAAACTCTTGCAGAAGCAACACCCATCTTATGAGCCTGGGTTTTGAATCCTACTTTGTGAGTAAGTATTTAAGAGCAGCATGTTCAGTATACACAATCACTTTTGAACCTACTAAATAGGATCTAAACTTATCAATGGCATAAACCACTGCAAGTAACTCTTTTTCTGTGGTTGTGTAATTCTTCTGTGCATCATTTAAAACATGGCTAGCATAGTAAATAATGTGCAGAAGCTTGTTATGCCTCTGTCCCAACACTGCATCAATGGCATGGTCACTGGCATCACACATTAGTTCGAATGGTAATGTCCAGTCTGGTGCAGAGATGACTGGTGCTGTGACCAGCTTAGCTTTCAGGGTTTCAAACGCCTGTAGACACTCTGTGTCAAAGACAAATGGTGTATCAGCAGCTAGTAGATTACTCAGAGGTTTTGCGATTTTTGAAAAATCCTTTATAAACCTCCTGTAGAATCCTGCATGTCCCAGAAAGCTTCTGAGTGCCTTTACATGGGCAGGTGGTGGTAATTTTTCAATTACCTCTACCTTAGCTTGATCCACCTCTATTCTCTTGTTTGAAATTTTATGCCCAAGGACAATTCCTTCAGTCACCATAAAGTGACATTTTTCCCAGTTTAAAACTAGGTTGGTCTCTTGGCATCTTTTCAGAACAAGTGCTAAATGGTCAAGACAGGAGCTAAATGAGTCTCCGAATACTGAAAAGTCATCCATGAAGACTTCCAAAAATTTCTCTACCATATCAGAGAAGATAGAAGCATGCACCTCTGAAAGGTTGCAAGTGCATTGCACAGGCCAAAAGGCATCCTTCTGTAGGCAAATACTCCAGATGGACATGTGAATGCTGTTTTCTCTTGGTCTTGAGGATCTACTACAATTTGGTTGTAACCTGAATATCCATCCAAAAAGTAGTAATAATCATGACCTGCTAGTCTCTAGCATCTGATCTATGAATGATAAAGGAAAATGATCCTTTCTGGTGGCTGTATTGAGCCTTCTGTAGTCAATACACATACGCCACCCTGTAACTGTTTTTGTGGGAACCAGTTCATTCTTTTCGTTGTGAACCACTATCATGCCTCCCTTTTTTGGGTACAACTTGGACAGAGCTTACCCAGGGGCTATCAGAAATAGGATAAATAATCCCAGCCT
Organism: Arachis ipaensis; assembly: GCF_000816755.2. Classification (NCBI taxonomy): domain Eukaryota; kingdom Viridiplantae; phylum Streptophyta; class Magnoliopsida; order Fabales; family Fabaceae; genus Arachis; species Arachis ipaensis. The sequence continues at coordinate 54,419,325 of NC_029794.2, forward strand.
CTAGTAACTTAGTGACCTCTTTCTGCACCACCTCCTTCATGGCTGGATTTAGTCGCCTCTGTGGTTGAACCACTGGCTTAGCATCATCCTCCAATAGGATCTTGTGCATACATCTTGCTGGGCTAATGGCTTTAAGATCACTTATGGACCACCCAAGAGCTGTCTTGTGTGTCCTTAGCACTTGAATTAGTGCTTTCTCTTCCTGTGGATTTAAAGTAGAGCTTATGATCACTGGAAAAGTGTTACCTTCTCCCAGAAATACATATTTCAGGGATGGTGGTAGTGGTTTGAGCTCGGGTTTAGGAGGCTTATCCTCTTCCTGAGAAATTTTTAGAGGTTCTTTTATTTCCTCTGATTCCTCCAGATCAGGCTGAACATCTTTAAAGATGTCCTCTAGCTCTGATTCAAGACTTTCAGTCATATTGATCTCTTCCACCAAAGAGTCAATAATATCAGTGCTTATGCAGTCATTTGATTTGTCTGGATGCTGCATAGCTTTGACAGCATTTAACTTGAACTAATCCTCATTGACTCTCAGGGTCACTTCCCCTTTCTGTACATCAATAAGAGTTCGTCCAGTTGCTAGGAAAGGTCTTCCTAGAATGAGAGTTGCACTCTTGTGCTCCTCCATTTCCAGCACTACAAAGTCAGTGGGAAAGGCAAATGGCCCAACCTTGACAATCATGTCCTCAATTATGCCTGATGGATATTTAATGGAGCCATCAGCAAATTGAAGAAATATCCGGGTTGGTTTAACTTCTTCAGTCAAGCCAAGCTTTCTGATAGTGGATGCAGGTATTAGGTTGATACTTGCTCCAAGGTCACATAGAGCTGTCTTGGTACAAGCACCCTCTAATGTGCATGGTATCATAAAGCTTCCTGGATCTTGAAGCTTCTCTGGTAAGCTTTTGATGAGCGGATAATTTATACGCTTTTTGACATTGTTTTTAGTATGTTTTTAGTAGGATCTAGTTACTTTTAGGGATGTTTTCATTAGTTTTTATGTTAAATTCACATTTCTGGAATTTACTATGAGTTTGTATGTTTTTCTGTGATTTCAGGTATTTTCTGGCTGAAATTGAGGGACTTGAGCAAAAATCAGATTCAGAGGTTGAAGAAGGACTGCTGATGCTGTTGGATTCTGACCTCCCTGCACTCAAAGTGGATTTTCTGGAGCTACAGACCTCGAAATGGCGCGCTTCCAATTGAGTTGGAAAGTAGACATCTAGGGCTTTCCAGCAATATATAATAGTCCATACTTTGGCCAAGAATAGAC